>NC_041355.1:21220061-21370061 GCF_900634415.1 Cottoperca gobio | reverse complement strand
TATATGTAGTTAATACAGACAACTGACGAGTTTAAAGCATAATCGGCGGCACTCTGTGTGCCAGTGTAGCTCCCCGGCTGCTAGCGCCTGCTCCAGTGTGTTAGCAAAATGGCATCATTGAATGGGCAAGCTAGCCCGGCCCTGACATGCGCTGTCACTGTAGCGTGAAGCCAAAATGGTTGTTCTTGACTTTGTTGTGATTCTGTCAGACGTGTTCGTGGTCATTACCATACAGCACTACTAAAAACCACATTGGTGCTGGTTGAAATAGCCGGACTAGCTAGTTAGTTGCGATAGGCCTCGCCGCTTGTCACACACAACAACCAACAACTTAACGCTGTGTTCCACGATGGCTAACTCGCCAGCCAGTGTAACGGTCGTGTATGCTGTTAAGTTCACCTCACTAACTACCTCTTCTAAGTATGTTGGTCTTCGTTTGTTATCTCAATGCATAGTAGGTGTTTTTACCAGAATATATTTGCACGTTTGATTTGTGTCAGACATGGGCCATGCTAACCAGCTATGCGAGCTCAGCCCACTGGATGGCCATTTGACGTTAGCTAATCGGCTAACTAGCGGTAGATATCTTGGTTTAGCAGACCTTTGGTAGCTTACGGTAATTGTCGGTCTTAAGCTTTCTGTATGGGACCCCGATCTGCACACACTACCATTACCGGTCTAGGTTGGATAAGGTCAGTGCATGTGTGAAAACGAGAGGAAGCGAGGGACGGACCGGTGTGACTGTGTCAGCAAATCTGTAGCTGCTTCAGGCCTGCTGTGCTCTGGCAGCTAGCTACCCACCCATACATGCATCCATCCTCACTTTCATGTTTGAGTCTGCACACAGTTTTATGTGCGTCAGGGGAATTGTTGAAAAGGTGTGAATGAAGCCTACGGGATGTGACTGTAACAGAACTGTGTAGGAACTCAGTAAACAAGTATTTATCTTTCTGCCGTGCTTATTTACTCTCCGTGTGTGCATCTCGGCACGGGCATCTAGTTGCATACTTTACTGAAACTGTGTTGGCAGCGACCACTTAACCGGCACTGACCAATTGAGATAACCTTCATTGTTTTGAAAAGTAGGGGCTCTGCTGGGAGTTGGTGGCTGTTTATCAGCACATTGGCAGAGGGCCTTCATTCACTTAAACAGACCTGTAACCTGCACCTGATCTTGAGCAGTTGGAGCCTGTGTTTGCTGCATACCTCAGAGGGAGTATTGCTTTTCCTTGAGCTGTTGCTGGGCCGCACTGATCTCACACTAAGTTGTAAATTAACCTATTAAAAAAAAAAAAGTTAAATTATAGTACATTTCTTGTGGAACACAGACGGTGACATTTGTTAAATCACTTGACAAATAACAACTGAGATGAAGATGTTTTTGTTTTGGACAATAATGCAGGAAACATTTAACAAAGTTACAGAAAAGCCTGCACTACTTTTTGCCAAGTTGTTTTAATTCATGCAAGGCACTGCTACTTTTGAAAAATTATTGTACTGCAGGTTCCATGGTTTGTCTTAAGTTCTTCATGCGCATCTACGATGAGTATATAGAAGGCATTTATCAGAGTTTTATGGCACAAACATTTTTCAGCTAAACAGATTCATTGTTCAACACATGTCTATAATAAAGTGGGGTGACCTTCAGTTCTTGTTCCTAGTTGAGAACAGACTTAAAAGCATTTGTCTGGTTAAAAGTTTTGTTGTGTGAATGAGAAAAACCCAGAATATGACTCATTATCCTTTTCTGTAGTGGGGATGTGACATGAGATTTGAAACAGTTTTCTCTTTGGCTGTAGTCGAAAGTGGACCGCACCCCTATTTATTTTTGTTTTCCCAGATTGAGTGCCCAAATGCATTATTAGAAAGTTGGCAGGTTTCCAACTTCTGCATGGCACTGGAGTTTGATAAATTCCCTCTTTTGTGGTAGGGGGGAGACAAACTTTTCCCTACTGTTACCTTTAACCTAAAGTTGGCCCTTGCACCAATAATCTTATTAAAAATAGAGATTTTCATCAATGCTTTGTTGCAGTCTTGTTCTGACATGAATATGTTTTGAGCTGCATTTGAACTTGCAGGGCAATGCAAAGCATCCCTAATTTGTCTCTAAGCTGACTAATGGATGTAATTCTTTGAACTGGACTTCCGGGCATTTCAATTCATTGCACTGATACCTGTAGCAACACGCCCACACAACGGTACGTCTTTTATTCAGTGATCAGCATGCTGTGGGACAAGTTCAGAAGAGTGGAACTGAGTGTTAAAATTATTTAACTGTTTAGATCAGGGGTGGGGAACCTCTGGCCTCCAGGCCGTATACGGCCCGCGAGACCATTTGATCCGGCCCTCGAGGTAATTCATAAACACACGCAAAGAAATCAACTAGAAAAATAAAATAACAATCTAGACAGTAATAGATGGGCGATTGACTGTTTTTCCTGGCCAAGATCAGAGTCCTTGAACGCAACACAAGCGGAACGTGTCATCACATGGTCACGTCATGTCAAAAAACTTCAATATTAAACGAGACGGTCATTGACATCAGTGAACGCAGCATGGCGAGTGTAAAACAGAGAAAGGTGGATGCGGAATGTCGCACTTTCCAGGAGAAATGGACGAACGATTATTTCTTTGAGGAAGCAAAAGGCCAGTGTGCCTAGTTTGTGCCGACAGGCTTGCGGTGAAACACGAAACATGCCGAACTGCACGAGCTGACATGACGAGTGCGTTTGGATAAAGTTAACGCTCTTCGGCGGAGTTTGGCCCAACAAGCAGCTCTCTGCAGAGCGTAACATACAAACATGGAAAGATAGAGAGGTAGACCACCACACCAAGAACAGACTATTCCACCACTGCTGTGCAATATTCACTTTATCTTCTATCAACCTCTTGGTACTTATATTATTTTTATTATATTTAATTATTGTGTTCTGCCTTTTTACTTCATATGTTCTTTTGCTGGAACAAGATACATTTCCCCGTTATGGGACTAATAAAGGATTGTTTCTGATAAAACAGAAAGATACATGGATAAAAAAAGTTGCTTTTTTGCATTTAGCATATAAGAAAAGTGAAATGAATGGGCTGCGTCTTAAAACATTTTTGCAGAGGTTATGAGTTCAATAATTAGTACGGCCCTCGAAGGATGTTTTAAATATAAAAATGGCCCTTGACATGAAAAAAGGTTCCCCACCCCTAGTCTAGATGCAAATATTATTATTATTTTTTATAAGAGTCTGAATTTCACAGCTTATGAACATGGATGCCCTAACTTTTCAGAATCTAACTACATTTAACTACCTTCTAAGGTAATTCAGTATGTTGACACCCTGGAGGTCGGTGAAAACAGTTGTAGTACAATTTTGCACCATCATCTTCAGTGCTCTTCACTAATGTGAACGCTTGTGAACAGGCGATTTGGAAAAAATATGTAATTGCGATTACTTGACTGATATTGCAGTAGCCATATGATTCACGGTATTGAAGGAAATTGATTATTTTTGCAGTATTATTCATATTTTCATTGAAAATATATATTAAAATGATCATGGTGTGATCTTTAGTGAGTATCTCTACAAAACCATGTTTTTTTTCTCTAGAATACAATTTGTAGGCCGGCACATCTCTGCAGCGCCACAATGCTTAATTCAGAATGATGAAGTTTTTCCTTTAACAAATACTGCGCCTCCTGCAATTTTGGATATTGCACTAGTACATATTACAATAACGATTCAATTTTGATTATTTGTTCAACCCTTCTTACGAGTTGTAAACCCGAGACTCCTCTTCCTCACCAACTTCCTTTCCACATCATTTGGGAAATGTTTTCCTAAATCTAACGTTTGCACTCCTCGCAGCGAGCCCTGCAGCTTAGAGCCAGCACTCTGACAGATTCTCTCTGTAATAATCTCTGGGGGGGGTAGCAGAGTTATTTTTGGGTGAGGTAGAGAACATGCTGAATAAGCACAACTGGTAGTGTTAATGTTGCTAAATTTACATTAAATGCAACAGTATGGTTGTGTACTTGCATAATGCATGTCTAACTTTATGAACTGACACTTGTAGACATTACTGACGACATTGTCTCCTGTTGCCTATGTGAAATTGTGTTACAAGTAAATGGTGTTAGTCCTTCCAATATAGCTTTCTGCAGGGCTCAGTGTTTGTTAGTTTTTACAATAATGGTTATTATTAAGACCCAATGCAAAGCTGTCATTACATTGATTGTGGCAAGCATCAGCCGGACCAAATATTTGTACTTGTTCTATAACAAGTTTTGATGTAATAGTTTGTTATAGTTCCTCCAGCACGGGATGATGGGAACATTTCACACCACGATCATTCTGGTCAAAACAATTGCGATTCATGATAATAATCATTCAGATAAAATTCACCACAACTTAACTTTGCAATAAAATCCTATAGTGTCCAATCCCCACTTCCTCGTAGATTGAGTCTGCCTGTGGAGAGAAATTGGTCAGTAAATCAGATGCTTCAGGTCTGGGTACACGGTGACAAGGTTGTGCCATTGAGGCTAGTAATATGGCTGGCAAGTGTGTGTACATCTTGTAATGACTCACCATTAGCCCCTTACCCCCTTGAACAGATGGGCTTCTTTTCACACATGCAACTGATTTGGACATATGCAATTTTTTTGTCACATTGTCCTTCATGCAGCTCCATTAGACAGTTTGTGGATAAAGCCGCAACTGACAGGACATGAACCTGTTTATTCTCCTCTAGCCCAGAGTCCCTGCTAATGGTGCAATTCTGCACTTGTTCAACAGTGAATTACATACAATTTTCATAACCGACCGTGGCACCCATATGTGAGGATAACGTCATAATAACAGTCACTCACACACACACACACACACACACACACACTCAGCTTAACAAGAGAAGTGGTGTACTGCTGATTGTGCAACTGCATACTAAATAAAACTTTAAGGCAAAAAGCTGGTAATTCCTTTAAGGTGGTGTAATATTGTGTTTGTCTTAGTGAAAATTCTGATTCAACATTTATGCTCGGCTGTGTGCAGAAGGTTGATAAATGCTAATATGGGTAGTAATTCTGGACTTCATTGTCTGCTTTATGTTCTGCTGTTGTAATAACATCATTGCTGGTGAACAATTATGACCCACTCTGAATTGAAACTGCTGACTTGGCAACACTTTATTGTTCCTTGTTCTTTAAGGTCTTTTTAATGTTTGTCGAATGCTGTAACATGCAGGTCCAGCTTGTAGTGCATAAGTATAGATCACAAAAAAGAGAAATAACGATAAGTATCATTTTTATACTTTATCTTTCTGCTAAGATGAGCTTTCTTGTGTGGGTCTGTACAATGCTGAGTGTTACGCTGCAGATCCAGATGAGAGACCTGGAGGGCTACAGGGTGAGCACTGACAGGGGAACTATGAGTGGATGCTTTCTCTCTTGTTTGAATGTTGTTGAGAAAGGCTGGCCGATATGTCTTATTAATAATATCTTGATATTTTAATGACTTTGTCTCTCTCTGAAATATAACTCCTGTTCTCTTGGCTTAATGTGATTTCTCTCTCCTTCCTTTGGCAGCGATGTTACGAACACAAGCAGTACAGAAATGGGCTCAAGTTCTGCAAACAAATTCTATCCAACCCTAAGTTTGCAGAACATGGAGGTAAGCTGCATATGTATGTATGAAAAAGTGTGAAATATGTGCTGTATTTCTTACTATCTGCTGTACCATTGTCTCTCTGCAGAGACCCTGGCGATGAAGGGACTGACCCTGAACTGTCTGGGGAAGAAGGAGGATGCCTACGACCTGGTGAGAAGAGGCCTGCGCAATGACCTCAAGAGTCACGTCTGTATCCTTATTCATGTCATGGCACACTCTCAGTGAAGGAGATATGCTCCGGGTTAAGTTAAATGAGTGAACGTTTGTGTGATGCCACAGGACCTTGAGATGCCACGCACAGTGCTGAGGAGCTTTGTGTTTGTGGAGTATAGTCAGCACTTCCACTCTCTGTTGCTCTCTTTCTGCCTCGCTCTCTCTCCCCCTGTGACTCCCAGGCCTGACTGAAATCTGTGCACATTTCCAGCAGATAAGTGCTGGACAGCCTAAGCTGAAAGTCATCACATCTGTGAGCAGACAACACTCTCAGCTTCACCAGTCATTTCTTATCTTGAGAGCCTGTGGCAAAAATGTGTCTTGTTTATGTAGCGTTTACTTTGAGGGGTGCATGCTGGTGTACAAAGGGTTTTGTTGGGACTTGACAACAAAACATTTTTTAATCAATTGTAGGGTATCGTGATGGGCATGTTTAATTATTTTCTGATCTATTTATGGACTAAGCAATTTATGGATTAATGGAGAAAATAATGAAAGGTTTCCCTTTTCAGAATGATTTCCCTCTTATTTGGAAAATGTTGGCCGACTAACTTCTTCAAGAAGTTTATAATACGGAATTTTTATTTTTAAATGACCATTAAGTGATTGATACATAATGGATCAGCTCTAACCAGGAGAGGCTCATTTGGCCGCAGTAACCACAACATCTGTGTGCACTTGTGTGTACTTGTGTGTGTGGTTTTTTAATAGTAGTTTGATTCAGATTAATCAAATGGAATGGAGTTTGTTTCTTAACTCCACATGCACCCCAGGCTGGCATGTATATGGACTACTGCAGCGTTCGGACAAGAAGTACGACGAGGCCATCAAGTGTTACCGCAACGCTCTGAAGTGGGACAAGGACAACCTGCAGATCCTCCGAGACCTGTCCCTGCTGCAGATCCAGATGAGAGACCTGGAGGGCTACAGGGTGAGCACTGACAGGGGAACTATGAGTGGATGCTTTCTCTCTTGTTGAATGTTGTTGAGAAAGGCTGGCCGATATGTCTTATTAATAATATCTTGATATTTTAATGATCATTCATTATATTTAAACTGTATTCATGTAGATTCATTTAGATAATGTATTTATTTATTATTGACTAACAATATGGAAGAAAAAAAAGCACACGCACACTCTCCTAAGAGAGAGCTCTGTGAGAGGGAGAAGAGTAGCGAGTCTTGTGCCCGCAGCTTAAAGAATTGTGACAATTTCTACTCAATGTTTGCAATATAGTCATTTACCACATCCCACGTAGAACAAGCCGGATACATTTTGAGTATATTCCATATATTGCCCACCCCTAATTCTGAGGTACGTTTTGGATTATCATAATGAAAATAATGTTTAGCCTTCCTGCCCCACTCGGGGTCAGCCACACCTAGCTGTGGGCAATAAGGTAACTTTTCTTTGTTATACGAGAATAGAACAGCCTTAAATACTACCATCTGTCCCGCTGCCTCGTCCAGGACGAAGTATGCCACTGATTTGGGGAGGACGGAGCATGTCGGCAGGCAGATATCAGGTAACAGTCGGGCTTCACAATGTAGAACAGCTCTCGTGGGACACAGCCTGGGATTCAGATGCTTTTTAAGAGAGGTATGAAATGGCAAGTTGAAAGGATTAAAATTATGGATAAGCGAGGAAAGGGAGGGGCTCTAAGTCTGAGTGTATTAGGTGTTATTCTTTTGTTCCCCCTGAGCCAGATAGTAACAACCTGGTATCCAAACTATGAATCAGCAATATTTCTCTTCCACACTTTGTGCTGCCAGGCGTCTCCTCATGTCCTCTCTCATTACAAATCCTTTGGGCCACACGTCAGTCATCGCACAGAGGTCATTGGTTCATTGTTTTGTCACCCTGCTGGTTCTGATGGTATGCATGGCTAAGTAAACCTGCATTTGCATATATTTGTTCTGTAGGAGACACGGTACCAGTTGCTGCAGCTGCGTCCAGCGCAACGGGCCTCCTGGATCGGCTACGCTATCGCCTATCACCTCCTGGAAGACTACGAGATGGCTGCAAAGATCATTGAGGAGTTCCGGAAAACACAACAGGTTAGACCAATAACTGTTTATCATTTGTCTTGTATAATAAAGTATTTCTCATTTTTCATGCATGAGGTGAGATGCGGTATAAGGATCTGAACCAAGAAACTGGTGTAACAAAGAGGCAGGAATATGAAGTATTTAGTGTATCATAGATGCTGTGCATGAGTAACAGGATTACTCACTTTTCTTGTTGTGCGTGATGAGCTTGATGATTGATGCCTGTGAGTTACAGTGCGTGCGTTTAAGCCATGCCGCTCTTAACAGTTTTAAATATGGGTGTTGTCTCTGTCGTCTGTGCATCGCTCACAACTACAATAGTGCTCACTCTCGCTCTCTCTGGCTAGCTCCTGATAAGACCACACTGCATCCTGTCTTTGTGCCATATGTTGCACAACATGCTGGTGTGACTAGGCAACTGTGCATAGACACCAAGAATGATGCAGAAGTCCACCCAGCAGCTCCACTAGTTCAATGTTTGTAGAAAGAAATGTTGATTTCACTAACGCACATTTGTTTGTCCAGACGTCTCCAGACAAAGTGGACTACGAGTACAGCGAGCTCCTGCTGTACCAGAACCAGGTGCTGAGGGAAGCAGGCCTGTACAAGGAGGCCCTGGAACATCTGTCCAACTACGAGAAGCAGATCTGTGATAAACTGGCTGTGGAGGAGACACGAGGTGGGTCACTGCGCCATACATACTCTGTCAGTACCTTGGAAACGCCTTGTTGGCTCAACATGCATGTATGGGTAAACGCGTGTATACTAGTCCTCCTCGTTACTTTCTACCTGTTGCGTTTCACTAACAAAATGTCAGAAGTGATGTGACGGTTGTATTTTTAATAAAAGAAACTTTGCAAGATTCCAATTCATATTGTTTTGCAATGTTAAGCGTCTCCAACATTTTTTCTTCACTTTCACAACTTTAACTCGCACTTCGTCACTAAAGCTCTTCTCTCATGTTTCTGTAGGAGAGTTGCTGTTGAAGTTGGAGCGTCTGGATGAGGCGACACAAGTCTACCGCCGTCTGCAGGAGAGAAATCCTGAGAACTGGTCCTATTACCGTGGCTTGGAAAATGCTTTAAAGCCCGGTATGACTTATTTCCCTATCTGTTAGAAACACCAGCATCATCACGGACTATTAAATTGGCCACATTCATTGTACAAGCTACAATTGTCGGCACTAATGAAGTTTTTATTTGTTTTTGTTTTTGTCCAGGCGGTGTAGAAGACAGACAAAAGATCTACGAAGACGCCTGGGAGAAGTTCCCCAAAGGACTGGTTCCTCGCCGGCTGCCCCTCAACTTCCTCTTGGGTTGAGTGGCCAATAATATGTCTCCTTTTCGACTAAAACAGTTTTAAGTTAACATTTCCCTGCATGTCGTAGGAATAAATGCACAAGCTAGCAGCTGTCTTCAGCTTCAGCTGTTTGATTGAATTCATGCTATTTTGGTCAACTGTGTGATGCAAAGTTAAGTAAAGTTGTCTGATCTCCATCTCGCCTTATGTCTCTGCAGGTGAGAAGTTCAGAGAGTGTCTGGACAGGTATCTGCGGTTGAACTTCAGTAAAGGCTGTCCGCCCGTCTTCACCACCCTCAAATCACTGTACAACAACAAAGAAAAGGTGACAGCACTGCTGCCAGACATTGTTCTCAATCTATATTGCAATGACACTTTTATCCTCACCTTACATTGAACCAGCTTACATAATGCTCCGAAGGAAAGAGAGGTCAATCTCAGGGAAAGATTCCAGTGTGCTAGATTTAAGTTATTCCCAAGTATTCTGCAGGCGAGGTAATGCTCTCTGTCCTCTCTCTTTGCAGGTGGCAATAATAGAGGAGTTGGTGGTCAGCTATGAAACGACATTAAAAAGCTGTCGAATGTACAACCAGAACGGTGAGGAGAAAATATTTAAATCAGGATGATAATGAATTTGATGTCTTTCTAATCAACACTATCGAGTGTGCGGTGTAGCCTAATGGACCGTTTTTAAAATTGAAATCCTTATTGAAGAAGTCAGTCGAAATAATTGCTTTCATAATGTGATTTCATGCTGCGCACGTCGCAGCAGTTTTCCACACGACCGCAGAACACCTTGCTGAGGAGTTGGTCGTGTGGGCAGCTCACTGTGGCTGCTTGTTGTTCCATTACTCCTGCAATATTTTAAAACTGATCCACTGACAAGAAATGCATAAAATAACAGTACAGTTTTGTAGATGCATTTTTGATTGCGGTTCGTGCTAACGTTGGGGGATGCGTACGTTAAGTTTCCTGTGACTGCGTCACAGCTAACGTTGACCCAAAGTTTTGCCTGTTTTTACAACTTTTAATGTGAAGCAGCAGGAAATGCTACGTTTGCATTGGGGGTGACTTTAAGGGAATACTCTCCTCAATTTAAGTGAATACCCAATCAGTATTGATTTTTAAATGTAGTCAATTAAAGCTATACATTCCTCAGTGCTGCTATATTGACAGAGAAAGTTGAGTTTTTGTCCTGCAGTCAATGCAGCCGCAGTCTCGGCTTCTCCCCGCTGCATTTCTTTGGAAGTATACTCTGGCTGAATATCAGTCATTTAAAATTTCACGTATTACATCCAACATTTCTCATTTGTGTTTATAACTTACAAGTTTAACTGTCTCAACTGTTTTTGTTTTTTACAACCCTGAATACTTAAACTCTCATTTCATTGTCAGATGACGGTAAAGAGGAACCACCGACCACATTGCTCTGGGTGCAGTACTTCCTGGCACAGCACTACGACATGATTGGCCAACAGACACTGGCTCTAGATTACATCAACGCAGCCATCGAGAGCACGCCGACGCTCATCGAACTCTTCCTCATCAAAGCCAAGATTTACAAGGTAACACACGCCACGCATTTGTACTTGTGACTACGGTTCTAACGGAGGATTGGAGCGTTGCTGCTCTGCTGTCATGACTGTTGTATTGACCTTTAACCTCCTTCAGCATGCTGGGAACATCAAAGAGGCTGCTCAGTGGATGGATGAGGCCCAGGCTCTGGACACCGCCGACAGATTCATCAACTCAAAGTGTGCCAAGTACATGCTGAAGGCTGGCATGGTGAAAGAGGCCGAGGAAATGTGCTCCAAGTTCACACGGGTGAGAAAAACTGTCGATGGGCGTTCACACATGTACATGTACAAGATAGTCTCTTCTGTTCCAGAGAGACTATGCATAAGATCAGTGTAGATAAAAAATATAAATTTTACTTTAGAGAACCAAACCCAGAACCAACCGTCATGTTGTTTCCTTGTTATGTCAGTAGGTGGCGATAATTAGCTGTGAATTCGGTAGGGACTGGAGTTAGTAGGTCAGGGTGGCATTCTGTCTCAAAGCAAATTAGTGATGAAAAGTAACAACTGACTCACTGCGTTTACTTACTGCCCTTTACAACTTTTCTTTTCTTCTCTGTAAAATGACATGAAATTGACAAGTTGTGCGCAAAGGTTTCCTACGACTTTTCTTTTTTGGAACTAATTTTTCCGATTTATTCTGACACCACATGAATGCAGGAGAAATGCCCTCTCTCTCTCGAAAGGGAAAAATATTTCTTGCATCCGCTTCAAAATGTAAAGGGTTCTTTCTTGGCCCACGCTACACCCTTCCAACAAGTTCCATGAAAATCGCAGCGTAATTTTTTGTAATTCTACAGACGGACAGAAAACCTCTTTGGCCCCAGTAATAAAAGGAGTGAGAAGTCAAATCTGTTTGCAGCAGTTGACATGATTATAGAACACGTTACTGTTTTATCATTATCTTTGCCCATGCTCGTGTTTTTGCTTTCTCTGTCCAGGAGGGAGCGTCTGCAGTAGAGAACCTGAACGAGATGCAGTGCATGTGGTTCCAGACGGAGTGTGCACTCTCCTACAAGTCCATGAACAAGTTTGGGGATGCCCTCAAGAAGTGTCACGAGATTGAAAGGGTGAGCCCTTATTATCAGGGAGTGTTCTTGTTGTATTATTACATGCAATGTTTGCACACTCCGTTGTTACCCAATTAAATGTGTTTGTTTTCCTGTTTGGGTCAAAGTGCTGATTCTCCCTTCCTTCTCCCCTCGCTCATCAGCATTTTGTGGAGATCACAGATGACCAGTTTGATTTCCACACCTACTGCATGAGGAAGATGACGCTACGCTCCTACGTGGATCTACTGAAGCTGGAGGACGTGCTGCGGATGCATCCCTTCTACTACAAGGCTGCCATCAGCGCCATCCAGATCTACCTGAGCCTCCACGACAATCCCCTGACTGATGACAGCAAGGAGCTGCAGGCCGACACCGGTGAGTACCATCTGCTCTACTGAGTGTCAGATATGTTAAATGCTCTCCTGGACAAAACAAAAAGAGGAAAGGATTTGGTCCATCATTAACGCCCCGCTCTCTTCTCTAGCTAACCTCTCGGACAAAGAGCTGAAGAAGCTGAGGAACAAGCAGCGGAGAGCCCAGAAGAAGGCGCAGCTGGAGGAGGAGAAGAAGAACGCAGAGAAAGAAAAGCAGCTTAAGAACCAGAAGAAGAAGAAGGAGGATGATGACGAGGAGATCGGAGGGCCGAAGGAGGAGCTAATACCTGACAAGCTGGTCAAGGTTAGAGAAACATGAATCCTAAAACCCTAATTGTCAGAGACGAGACAATAGAGATGTAACTTTGACGCTGCTCACACAGGAACATGTACACTAGCAATCAATCAGCTTAGTGATTTGTGTTCCTTCTCTGTCACTTCCTGTTTATAGGTAGAAAATCCACTGGAAGAAGCGGTCAAGTTCCTGATGCCTCTCAAACACCTGGTCAAGGACAAAATAGACACACACCTACTGGCCTTCGAGATCTACTTCAGGAAAGGTTGGCAAGCACATTTAAATTCACTGACTTCTTTAGTTCTTACTGTGTTGATACTTGTGTCCCTTACCTTTTCATTTCCGGCTTCTCTTTTCAGAAAAATACCTGTTGATGCTCCAATCAGTGAAGAGGGCGTTGGCCATTGACCCAGACCACCCATGGTTACACCAGTGTCTAGTACGCTTCTTTAAAGGAGGTATGAGAGAGGGTTCCTCTTTTCTAACTTGACCTTTTTGTCCCTTTTGTTCATACATCTTTTCTCTTTTAACTTTCTACCCACCACCTCCTCTTGCCCCCTTTTCTAACTTGTCTTTGTTTTGTACATTCCTCCCACCATTGCTTACACATCTTCCTCTCCTCCCTTCTTTCAGTGTCTGATAGCAATGATCTGCCGGAGGGGGTCAGGACTGTGCTGAAGCAGGAGATAACCCGGCTGTTCGGAGACAGCAACGCCACAAGCTTCAACCAGGCCTACCTCACCAAGCACTCTAACTCCATACCACACCGACTGGCTGGTAGGACACACACACACACACACACACACACTTATTAAAAGATAGGTTCATATTTTACAATATATGATTGGGGTTAATTTTCCAAGAAAGAACTGTTGAGTTGATTTTATATTTATTCAAGATCCACGTTGTTTGACTTTTCAAACCTCATCTCCACCCCCTGGCGCTGGTGGTTGTATGTTGTACCAGTCATCTCTGGATATTTCTACCTTGAGTTTTGTTTCCTATTTATCTCTAATATACAGGGTTGGGCTTCCTCTGCCCATCGGAAAACCATCATACACAAAACATATTTAGTTTTCTTCAAATACTTTACTTTTTACATACCTAAAAGCAATCTTGGCTCTCCATGTCATACTCCAACTTTTTAGTTTTAAAAAGCTTTGTTACAAACACACAAACGTCCCCTCAGACTCACGGCTCTCTTCTCTCCCTCCTGCAGCTGCTAAGATGATGGTGTATCTGGACTCCTCGACTGAAATGAAGGCGACAGAGCTGGCCACTGCACTAGATGAGTCACTCAACAACAGGACCATACAGGTAAACCTTCACGGAATTATTCAATGTGACAACTGTGGTAAAAAGTTGGAATACAAATAAGCCGCAAATCGCTTCAGAGAGCGGTGGAGGCGGCACAGCACACCATTGGCAACAGTCTCCCGGCCATTTAGGACATTTTCCAACAGCGGTGCCTCCGGAAGGCACAAAGCATCATTAAGGACCACAGCCACCCATCAGACTGTTCTCCCTGTTACCGTCAGGCAGACGATACAGGAGCCTGGCTGCACCACCAGGCGATTTTTAAACTGATCTGAGAAATGTTCACGCTAACGAGATGATACATTCATGAGATTTATTTTCACTAGTTATTTTTTCATCTACCTACAAAAACTCTAGATTTAACAGCTACAACTTATTCCGTCGCTGCCGTTAAGCGCTGGATAAATAGTTTTTAGCGTCACAACCCCCACGAGATGACTCGTTGTTCTCAGAATTTGATCATTTGGATCTGATAACATTGGAAAGTCTAGAAGAGCCGCATGATTGAATGAATAATTATTAACACTTAAACTGTCATAACAATGACATGACATCTGTCATGACCTCGAAAGAGTCTTTATATATCAATTTTTGTCTGTCATTGAGTGTCATTCGGTATATTATGACACTATTATTGCAGAGGTGACACTCTTACTGTTTGTTACTTTACATGAACCAAGACAACACAACATGTCACAGCAGGCCGAATTATCAACCTAAAGAAACAATTTAGCGTTATGTTAACGATACGTTGAACTGTCATAAGTGGTTGGTTTTGACACTGACTGTCATGAAACAACTATAAATGTCATGAATATTTTCCTTAAGCTCAAATAAAGTGGTAGAAATTTGGACTCCAAACTGGGGGCGTGCCGATCGCCTTCTACTGTAGTACACTGACGGGATAAGTACCTCCAACAACTCCACTTCAAAAAACGTTTAACTTTCCCTTTAAGGTTGACTTTTAAGAAATAAAAATTCCCTAAATTTGAAGAGCTCCCATTGAACTCTTTCCTCCTTTTCTCCCCTCATCAGATCTGCACAGAGGTCCTGGACTGTCTTCGGGGTGCCGTGCTGGGCGACTGCAAGGAGCGTGCCGAGTCGTACCGCGCAGAGTGTCGCAAGCTTTACCCCTACACGTTAGCTTTCACACCTCCAGGATACGAGGAGAACACAAAGATAGCCAACGGTGACGTTTCCATGGAAACTGAGGAGCTAGCCAATGAGATGTGAGCGTGCGACAGAACAACAGCGGATGAGAAAAGGAATTGGGCCAAGCACGAAGCCTTGTGGTACGCCTGGCAGCCATTTTGTAGAGCCAGACACGGGAAGCGAAAATGGGTGTTTCGTTCTATTGGCTCAGCTTAATCGGGTCTGTCCTGGCATGGCTTGGCTCTCTCCCACATGGTGAAAATCAGGACTGTGTGTGTGTGTGTGTGTGTGTGTGTGTGTGTGTGTGATGAGAGCATGTGTGCGGTTGTGTATATTTGTGGGAAGCGGGGGGGGGGGTAGAAGATAACAGAATGGCCATTTTACTTTTTTAATATTGCTGAAAACCAAGCTGAATATGAAAATAAACAATAGTTATTGGCAAACTGTCGGGAGAAACCACAACGGACTGACATGGACTGTCGGATTCCTCGGAGATGATCAATAACGGTAGCAGTAACCACTCGACACGCCTACCGAATACCGATTTCCCCCTATTTTAAAAAAGGTAATTTAAATGAAAACAGGACGCAGCTGTCACTTTGGGACGAGAGACTGAGCTGAGTGGATCTGATCTATGGCAGATCTGTAGGAAGCTGAGCAGGAAGAGTTACAGAGGACCCGAAGTAGATGGCGAGGGCATCCCGCGACCACCGGCCTTTCTGCAGCTACTGTAACGCTCCAGTTAACTGCTGATCTACATGTGGCAGTGCAGCAAACTGAGGAAGGCCTGATCTCTGCAGGGGCACAGCACCAAGAACGTCACCTCGCATGTGAACAGTTTTTTTTGTTGTTTTTTGGTCAGACTGTGCTTCCCTCACTATTCCTGGTTAAATTTGGGAATATGTAATCCTCTGTCTGTTCATATGGAGCATCTTGTAGCACAGATTTAAAAACTGTAAAGGTTGTGTGTTGTGCTCCTTTTCAAATACAATGCTACTCTAACATTTTTACATAGTTCTGAGAGTTGGATAGATCTAAGCAATACAATAGACCCCTTCCTGTCCATAATGGATCAATGAAACACATTATTGATGATGAGCATTTGTAGATCTGGTTGGAGTGGTTCCACTGAGCCTCCTGGCAGAGTCACTTGTGTTGTTGCTGTTGTCACTGTTAGAAATGGTTTTATCTGCATGCGCACAGGGACTCCAACAGTCAGAGTGGAAACATCGTACTTCAGAGGGCTCTTCTCTGCTAATTAAAATGGCTTCTCTTAAGGTCAGAGTTCAGTATCCATGCCCGTTGCCCGAGGTGACAGAAGTGAAACTGTTACATGGCGAGTAAACGTATGAGCATCTGGAATTTGTTTTATTTCTTCCTTTTTCCCCCAATAATCTTTTCTTTCCCCTTTTCCTCTAATTTGGGTTCTAATGTGAAAGATGAAATCTGAGATGGCGATGTATGATATCTCTGGATTTTTGTATTAAAACCAAACGAAAGAAAACAATTGACTGCTTTTCATCTGTCTGTGTAGCCACTGTTAATGTCGACATGCTGCTGGCAGTTCAGACTTAGCATTGTGGGTGAGGCTGACATCACACACGGTCCTCAGCTGTAGCC
This sequence comes from Cottoperca gobio, assembly GCF_900634415.1. Classification (NCBI taxonomy): domain Eukaryota; kingdom Metazoa; phylum Chordata; class Actinopteri; order Perciformes; family Bovichtidae; genus Cottoperca; species Cottoperca gobio. The sequence goes on along the minus strand of NC_041355.1, from coordinate 21,353,456 downwards.
CCTTTATATACTATACATGTTAACGTTTTAATTTTGTATTTATAAAAAAGAAAACTCAAACCAACTCTGGCTTGGAGTCAAACTAAGTAGATTATTGTATTTAGTAAGTTTCCACAATATTTCCAATATGAAAAATGTAAATGGTTTAGATCATTTTTCTTACAGGAGAGAAGTGCTTGTTCGTATGTAGTCCATTTCTGAAAATGCAAAACTGTCAATGATTTGCTTATCTGAAAATAATAAAAATTTGTCAATAATAATTACTTATTTTGGGATGGTAACTCATTATTTCGAGGAAGTTTCTCATTATAAAGTCAGATTGTGTTCCTTACATGGGAGCAGGAACAGCAGGACACAGCTGTAGTGCAGGTCAGGACTAAAGGTATTCCAGCAGCATGAGGGAGCTGCTGTGGCCATGAAAGCAGTTGAAGTGTGGAGTTAAAGAAACAAATAGTTTAATTCAGTATGTCTGTCTGAACTTTAGTTACACTAAGTGTTTCTGTGTTGAGCAACTACTAGGGAGAATGATATAAACAGAAAGGCAGGTAGCCCATATGTTATCTCAGGCATAAATTAAATAATTAATTTTGACAAATGAAAAGTTTGGGGGACTTGAGAAATGTTCCCAGCCTGCAGACTAAAGCCTGGTCATCTGATGAACTCCTCCCTCAGACTGACACCAATCATCACCGGAGGCTCCCTCTCCTCACTCCCGCTGCTCAGCGCCCTCAACAGTTTCCAAGGAGCTTGTGTGCGGAGAGGTTACACTAAACCACCTGAAGACGGTGTTTATTTCTCCCAGAAGTCCCGGAGCTGCATCCTTGGAAACCTTTCTTTAAGATAAAGGTTGTTGCTGGTCGTCTTTTCTGCACTTTGTTTTCGTGTGAAGTTACTGTGAACGACGGTGAAATGGAGTCCTCTCTCGAGTTTTCCAACTCTCTGGGCAGTGTTTCCTCCATGCTGACTCGCTGTCGGACCTTTAAAGTGCTGGTGATAGGAGACTCCGGGGTGGGGAAGACCTGCCTCACACACCGACTCTGCGCCGGAGAGTTCCCCAGCAGAGTGGAGGCGACCATCGGCGTGGACTTCCGCGAGAGACAGCTGGATATCAATGGAGAGAGAATTAAGGTAACGTGTGTGCATCAATTAAAACAAAATAGTGGAAACATAAACAGACTAGCCGTGCGCTCTAACAAACTGTTATTTCTCTCCGGCTTCCGGTTCTTTTGTTTTTATATTTAAAATGATATGATGAGACAATGGGCCCCTTGGCACAGACATGCCAAAGACTCACACCTTGTAGTTGTTTAACCTCTTTTGTAGCTGTTTTTTTAAAGTTGCTACTTTTCTGTAGTTTTGTCCCTTGTGAAGTCATTTTGTGTCTTTGTAATTGTTTTGCGTCTCTTTGTGGTTATTATGTGTGTCTTTGTAGTTGTGTTGTGTCTCTGTGGTTATTATGTGCTTCTTTGTAGTTGTTTTGTGTCTTTGTAGTTGTTTTGTGTCTCTGTGGTTATTATGTGCTTCTTTGTAGTTGTGTTGTGTCTTTGTAGTTGTTTTGTGTCTCTGTGGTTATTATGTGCTTCTTTGTAGTTGTTTTGTGTCTTTGTAGTTGTTTTGTGTCTTTGTAGTTGTTTTGTGTCTCTGTGGTTATTATGTGCTTCTTTGTAGTTGTTTTGTGTCTTTGTAGTTTTGTGTCTCTGTGGTTATTATGTGTGTCTTTGTAGTTGTTTTGTGTCTTTGTAGTTGTTTTGCGTCTCTGTGGTTATGTGTGTCTTTGTAGTTGTTTTGTCTCTTTGTAGTTGTTTTGCGTCTCTGTGGTTATGTGTGTCTTTGTAGTTGTTTTGTCTCTTTGTAGTTGTTTTGCGTCTCTGTGGTTATTATGTGTGTCTTTGTAATTGTTTTGTGTCTTTGTAATTGTTTTGCGTCTCTTTGTGGTTATTATGTGCTTCTTTGTAGTTGTTTTGTGTCTTTGTAGTTGTTTTGTGTCTCTGTGGTTATTATGTGTGTCTTTGTAGTTGTTTTGTGTCTATGCAGCTGTTTTGCATCTCTTTGTAGTCTTTGTGGTCATTTTGAGTCTCTTCCTGATTGCTACGTGTTTCTTTGAGTGACATTTTGTATGCGAAGGCCATGGGGGTCTCCTGGCGCTTTGGGCCCCTGGACCTGTGTCCGTTAGGCCCGGTCCATTATCCATCGATGATTTTCACAAGGAATTCAGTGTTCTTCATGGGCTCAAATCAACTGACGAATAAGTCTGGACAAACAAAACAAAAAACTCTAAACCAGCAGAGACTCCATGTGTGAAAGGGGACGTAATATTCCTGTTAGACTCCTGCAGGTTGAGAGTCTCCGTGCTACTGTGTTTTTAACTCCTCTGTTAGCGCTAAATATTCTTAGGCTCTTTAGTAATGTCCTAAACTAGACTGAATAACTGAGAATCCTCTGAATGGAAAAACATCAGCAGAGCTGCGTGTGTTTGCAGAACTAATGCAGCATGTAAATCACTGTGAAGATTTACATACCTGATTCTAGTGGTGTGAGCTTTTATATCAAGTTCAATGTGAAGCCCAGTGTGTAAACGCATGTAAGGAACTGTGTTTATTCCATGGGATTCAAACTGTGGGTGTTGAGCTATTTCCTGAATGTTTTGAAACTTCCACATGACAGAGGAAGTGTCTGTCAGTGGTGACAGAGGACTTGTTTATAACTTTAGGCAGGATGAGGCTTCACACTTTGTTCCCAGTACATTAAAGTGATGGTGGAATTAGACAAATCCCATGCATCTTTTGTTCCAGTGAACATGCTTAAAGTTTAAAGAATATATATGGTTCTTTATGTAAAGCAACATTTTACTTTTACTCAGGCAAGTTTCATGACAATCAAATCAAAGTCAGGTCACAAGTCCTAATAAGATGATTCAAAGTCAGCTTCAAGTTCTCCAGGTCGTTGAAGGCGGACGAATGACTCAGCATCTGAAGATGTTCCTTTGAAATCTGTGTTTACAGGCTTTTATAATTCCATTTAAAGCATAGACCTAGTAATCAAGTATTGTATTGTGGTATGTTTGTGTTATTTTGTATGTTTATGTTGTCTCAAATGCGTTGGTCATTTTTAGAGAGAGTCACATGGTTGATCATTAATTTGAACAAACATTTAGCACTTGACTTATCTTATTAAAAGAGATTATGACAGAACAAACAAAAACTAGAAAAGTGCACTCAGTAGAGTTCAGATCTCCGCCAGGTGTGTCTCCCCCTCCTCTCTAAAACACAAACACCCATACATAATTCCTTTTCTTTGTTTCCTGTCAGTGATGATTCACTGCATGTGTGTGTGTGTGTGTGTGTCTCTGCCTGGTTTGGGGTATTACAACACATGATTTATTTTCCTTTCCGTGCCTTCCCCCTAATTAATTTCCTCTTTTGCACATTTCTGTCTCTACCACGACCTCTTCAGTGCCAGCATACATGACAAGTTCTCACTTTCTCGTTTCTCTTTTTTCATCCCCACCAGCTCCAGCTGTGGGACACAGCCGGACAGGAGCGTTTCCGTAAGTCCATGGTGCAACACTACTATCGCAACGTCCATGCTGTGCTCTTCATATATGATGTCACCTCCCCTGCCACCTTCAGCGGCCTGGTCTCCTGGATAGAGGAGTGCAGGCAGAACTCCCTCGGGCAGCAAATCCCCAGGTAATACTGCTACTCACTAAAAGTACAGGAGTCTTTTTATTAATAAAAAAAAATATTATATTGAACCTTTTTAGTTTAGTCTACATCCTATAACTATATTTCTTTTTGTGCAACTCTTAAAGGGACAGTTCACCACAAAATCCCAAACTATTTTTCCTCTTACCTGTAGTGCTATTTATTAATCCAGATAGTTTTGGTGAGAGTTAATGAGTGTTGGAGGTATCGGCTGTAGAGATGTCGGCCTTCTCTTCAATATAATGGAACTAGATGGCGCTCAGCTTGTGGTTCTCAAAGCGCCAAACAATCCTGCCGAACTGCACCCACCAACTGTAGTTCTGCGCAGAAGAAGGATCTACTCATGGACGAGAGGCTCACGTGTGAAAATCGGTAGAAAGAAAATAGATCTTACATGAAACGGCTCACAACAAGGTCTGTGGATTATCTTGAGGAACCGATTTCTGGAAAGAGACATTGCTGTTGAGTTTTTTTAAATGTACTTTTTTGGCGGTTTTAACACCACAAGCCGAGCACCATCTAGATCTATTATATTGGAGAAAGGACAGACATCTGTACGGCCGATAACTCAAACACTCTGCAACTCGCACCAAAACAATCAACAACAAGCAGGTAAGAGGAAAAATATGTGTTTTTAATTTTGGGGTGAACTGTCCCTTTTTTTAATATCATTCTTCATTTGTCCCTTTCCCGCTGCCCGTTCTCCTCCCAGGTTCCTGGTGGGTAATAAGAGTGACCTCCGTGACCCCAGCAGGGCTGAGGCCCAGGTGAGTCAGGAGTGGGCGATGAGCTTCTCCAAAGCCCAAGGCATGATGTTTTTTGAGACATCCGCCAAGAACTCTCCAAACAAATGTGGCAAAGGTCGACAAAGTGGCGGCGAGGTGCCGTATCAGCAGGATAAGGTAGAGGACATCGTTGTTGCTGTTGGTGCCAAACTGAAGAGACTGAAGAAACCTTCAGTAGCCAGCGCCCCAGCGAACGGGTCCTTTAAAATCCTGAACAAGAAAAGACCAGAGAAAGAGTTGTGGACCTGCTGCTGAGAGAGGGGAGGGGGAGGGGGGGGGTTCAGATGGAAGAATGTTTTTAGCTCTTTATAAGTGTGTGAACGTTTGTGTGTTTGTGTGAGTAAGAGAATGACCATATTGTGCGTAATGTTCATTTTTTAAAAACGTTTTTGAAATACAGTTGTTGTTACTCCCACATAGAACTTTAATATTTATACTCTTAAATATGTCAGACATCCTTCTTGTAAATTTGTGTATATTTGTAATCTTATTGTTTACTGTGTAAAATAAAGACCTTGAATGTAAACATTATTTTGTGGAGGATCACTATATGGTGCTCTGTATACGAGTGACTTTAGTACAGTGGGGTTATAAAACGGTACAATCTGATGGAGGCTGTTCTAGATCTGTGCCGGGTGGATGAAACATCACAGCAGTCATGAACCGGTCTGGTGCGAGAGCAGTGTGCGCGTTGTGTCACAAGTGTTGTGATTGTGTGTCCAATCGATGATTCAGAGGATGTCACATGATGACGACCGGAGATCCTGCAACACATCGTGTGTGTGTGTGTGTGTGTGTGTGTGTGTGTGTGTGTGTGTGTGTGTGTGTGTGTGTGTGTGTGTGTCCACATGCAAGTATCACGTTGGTGCAACATTCAGCAGCCGACTGGTAGATGTCTTCCTCTAGACTCAAAAAGACGATCACTGGAGAGAGTTAATTTTGTCTTATTTGTCATAAGACACATTTTAAATGCAATGAAATAAGTTGTGAAAGTTACAAAACAAAACTTCTATATTTTGCTGACTGTGCACAGCTAGATCATTGCTGATCTTACGTTTGTAGAAGCAGAGTTGGGATTTCCAGCACAATGTCACCGACTTCCCAGGTGTATGAAGAATGGAACACAATCTGAAGCCTATGTTTAAACCGGAGACTGTGTATAAGGTATAAACATCTGACAGTATTGTCACTCTAACAGATGTGAATCCCACTGTAGCTAAGTACACTACTTCAGAGCAAGCCTACCTAAAGTCAGGATATCTCCACGTCTGCTGCTTTGATTTAGACCGTCTTTGGTGAGTCCCTTAACATTATGAGCGATACATCTCTGGAGTAATCATTACTTAAGAATAACATTGCTCACTTTGAAGTGTGACTATGTAACTTTTGAGGAAACTTATTCTTCGGAAGGAAGAACAAATTCTACTTCTTACATATGAAAAGTTGAATTCATAAGAAATAAAACTCCCCTTTTCTTAATTCAACCCGTACAGAAAGGTTTATGCTGGCTAACAATAGCACTCTTTAGATATTGTGTAACTGACATTACAAAGTCAGATGGCTATCTTTATGACGTCTTTGCACTTGTACTGCTGAAAGACCAGATGTTTTGATTCAATACAATCAATCCTATATTAAAATATACAATATACTGATGAAAAAATATACATAAAGAAATAAACATAAAATTAAAATGAATAAATAAAAACATTTCAACAATTATGCGCACAATATTAAAAACAATGTTTGTACATCTAAATGAATAAGTAGCTAGATAATACATATGTATACATGCAGATGTTGTAGGTAGACTCAGACTATATTACTACTGTGTCATGTATCGGCAGGCTCATTACATTACATTGAAAACTGATTCCCAAAACCTGAATCATTTAAGGAGGTTTTTGGAGAGTTTAGCTCTGTTATAATGCGCTGAGCACCTTAAAGAGGTAGAGGTAGGATTTAGGGGGATCTGTTTTTGGAAATGGAATATAGTATTCATAATCATGTTTTGTGTATAATCACCCTAAACTAAGAATAGTTGTGTTTTCGTTAGCTTAATATGAGCCCTTCAGATCTACATAGTAGATGTTTCTGTAGTAGCCCAGAATTAACAAACCAAACTCTGAGAGGGCCTGTCGTGTTTATGTGTTACCTAAAGGCCACCGTAGCTTCTCTACACGCTTGGAAAAGGATCTGGAATCTGAAACCTGAAACTTCACCGCTAGATGTCACTAAATCCTACACACTGCTTCTTTAATTCTTTAGATCTTTTAAATAATTAAACATGTATATTTAAATATTATAACTGAAACTACAACACTTTTGCTGTCTGAAAACATGTGGTGCTGACGCATTGATGGAGGTAAACATGTTTAATATTAGTTTAGGAGAATGCAACACTTTATTATTTGGGCTCTGCCAATCAGAGCCATGCATGGTGCAGGCTACAATAGCTTTAGGACAGTGAGTATTATGCAATCACAGTTCACTGTCTCTTGCCATAACACCACATGGGGCTGTAATCCACTTGAAACAAACCATCGTGAGGGATGTCTGATCCTCCGCAGCACAGTGCTGATTTCCTCTCATACAACATGCCACATACTAAAAACTTCTACATTTATTTATTCTTTTTTTTTTTACTCACTATAAATCCATAACATCACGACATCGCCTCATGGGCGGATTATGAGACAATGTTCCCCTGGGAAAAGACAATTAAAAGGCCCCACCATCTCACCTACACTATAGTTGTTTAGCCTGTTTTTGGTGTTGTTTTGTGTCTCTCTGACGTCATCTTGTTCCTCTTTGTAGTCTTTTTGTGTTTCTTTCCCGTTGTTTTATTTCTCTGTGGCCATTTTGTGTCTCATTGCACTTGTTTTGTGTCTCTTTGTCGTCCTTTTATTTCTATTCTTCGTCATTTTGTGTCTTTTCTTGGTTATGTTTTGGTATGTGTCTACTTGAGTGGCTTTTTGTAGATTAGAGCCAGGGGGGCCCCTGTGCCTGTGCCCGGTTCACATTCAGTAATCCACCCATGCATTGACTACTTAAAGAATACAAGTGCTAAACCGACAGCAAAAACATGGATGTATTTATTCTGCCAGCTGGCCTGCAGGGGGCGACCTAGTGTACTAATCTTTTCTTGAAAGGGGAGGGGGGGGGGTGTCCTCTCTTCACTCAGCATTGGACAGCAGCTGAGCTGAGTGCTCCTCCTCGCCTCAATCATCCTTAAAACCTGCTGGAAACACACCGACACGCACTCATTTACCTGCTGCTGATAACCGGGACAAGATGTTCTGCAGACGGGCATTGCAGAGAGTCGGGCCGCTGGCACGGAGGGCTTTCAAACCCACATCCAATAATGGTGAGTAGCCTAAAGGTTGTCAGTGACTGACTTTTGAATGGGGTTGTGTGGTTACGCGGACAAATGCAACGAGTCTAAAAAATAAATAAAAAGTTTATTTCGGCAGCAGGGATTCCTTTAAAATCTTAACATTTTATGTGAAAGGTCCCATAAACAGATGAATTCTTAGGGTTTCCATTGTACAGAGCAGCAGTCGGGAGGAGGTGTGTCCTGCGTTGGGAACACACCGTTCTTGAACACATTGGTTATGAAAGCGCGCCCCACACACTACAGAAACTCTGATTTTAAGCTTTTAGAGCCAACTTTCATCAATTGTAATTGTTGTTTTAATAAAAATAGTCCAGCATCGAACATGTAGTCAAGCTTTTACAATGAAATAATGATTTTGTAGCTATGCTTTACCATGGTTACACGTTGTCCTAGGACTTCTTGAGCTGGAGCACATGGAGATCAGCCATACATAAGTGTCAGCCCTGCTGAATATTCTATGAGAATCTTAATAAACAAAAAAAACGGCCAAAAATGCATTACCAGTAACTCTTTACATCCATTAAACCTGAACCAACATGCACATTAATTTCGCTGATTCATGTGCATTTTAAATCTCACTCTGGAGTGTTTGCATGTAAGGGGAGGGGATTTGAGACTTTCATTCTTTCTCTTTTCACGGATCATCTGTTAACTTTAACATCTGAGCATGTGGAATTCAGCCTGAGGTCAAAGTGCTGCTTTTTAAAAAAAATTTTTTATTAAAACGTCTGGTGAACTCTGACTGATGGTGCAGACAACCAATAATACCTGCACAAACAAAATGGTCTTGATGGCTGCATTTTGAAAGAAATTGACAAAAAAAACTGCATGTGTGACAAGGCCACACTCTGACCTGAATGTCCTACAGGTCTGCATAAGTATTCCCCTCCCTCATGTCTCTGCACATGCCAGCTGACAGACGGTAGCAGGAGTAACATACATGTGGAGTCAACTCACATCTGACATCATCGCAGCCATTTTGTCTGTTGTTGCCTGACATGCGTGTCCATTTTCACAGGCTTGAACCTCTGCAGGGATTAACTGATTACCTGTATAAATAACTTGTACTTGGCCTTGTCCCTGCATGACGCTGCTGTTTCATAGGCATTAGAGGACTTACTGCTACATTGGCTCAGCAGTCACAACAGAACAATGTCCTGTCCAGTTTTGGTGTGTTCTTAGTTACATTTATTCATTTGTATCCTTTGTTACCTGTAGGGATGGGAATTGATAAGATTTTATCTATTGATTCCTTATCGTTCTGATTCTTTATCGATTCCAGATAAATTGTTGGGTGGAATAAAAGTGTACCGGTTTATTGGCACCATTGTTTTTTTAAAAGTTCCTTTTCTCTCTTCTCCCAAACAAACTGAAATGTGAAGCCGTGTGTACGGCATTACGTCATTATGCATGCACGCACAACTCTCAGGAAGCATTGATGGGGATCGATAGTCATGTGATTCCAAGGAATAGGACCACTAGGAACCAGTTCTGTAGCAAAATCATCCCAGGATGACTTCTAATACTCACTTGTGTTGCGTAGGCTTACCACAACGCAATTTCGACATAGCCAGGATTTCTTTTCCTTAGCTGGTTTGACAAAGCCTAAAGCTCACTATAACTGGTACCACGACAGAGGTTATCCAAAGGGAGCTGCAGATTCGGGTGACAATTCTCTTACGAGCAACTCCTTTCATTGTTTTCACGTCGTCATTACGTTCTATTGGTGTGACTGCAACAGGTGAACAATCATCGACGTATTTTATATATAGATGCAACGTGTCAGTGGAGAAGTCACACTGAGTTATGATTTTGTCTGAACACACATGTGCAACATGGGAAGGACGTTAAGGGGCGGGCTGTGCTGTACATTGTGTTCCTTCACTGCTTCAGATGGCCTACTCGGGTTGCTGTGTAAACCACATACATGTGCGCGCACAGAGGGCATGGATCATGCTAAAGATAACTCGTACTTTAACTGTGTGCATGTACACCCTTTGCTGTATAAGATCTAGGTTGGAAGAGATTAAGCTGAGGCAGTGTATGGGATGCAGGTTGGTTTTAGTTACAGCCTCCTCTGCATGCACCACTGGCAATCTTATAAACACAAGCAAATCTACAGGCTGCAGCCAGCCGCAATCACCACCACAAATGGCCCATTAAGATGCATTTGACAGATCCTCAGTAACTCTGAAATGTGTGTTGAGGGACTAGTTTTTTATGCAAATCTGAGATTGTGAAGCAGAAAGTGTTGTGGGTTTGGTGTTTAGCTTGGCTGCTGCTAAATCTTTCCATCCTCTGCTACAAATGACCAGGGCTGTATTGTGTAACTGGATTAAGGGATGGGGACATGTTGACGCTATCAGAATGCACTAGTCTTTGTGCCAAGTCCTACTTCTGATGGGACCATTTTACTGAATAAAACGGTGATCAAATCTATTGCACTTTATCCCCATTATTTTTCATTTTAGATCTGACACAAAAAGAATGCCCTACGTATGTTCAACCAGTGGTTGAATGAAGCTGCACACAAGTCCATCAATTCAAAATTAGTTGATTTTTTAATGATATAATTGTCAGTAAATGTAAACCTCCTTTGCTTCTGTAATAGTTCCTCTTTAACTCTGCCCTCTGTCTTATTCAGCAGCTCCAGTGCGACACATGGCCTTTGGGGTCCCTGGTGGCTCCAGCAACATGGCGTACTTTGTCCTGTGTGGAGGCGGCCTCACTGCTGCTGTCGTCTATGTGAGTATCTGAGATCTCTCCAGTCTAACCTGAAAGTCTGTGTTATTACCCTTTATGTCCGTCTGCTTTGACTCCTAAAGTGCTATTGCACTCAATCTGTCCTCAGTATCAGTGGAACTTAAAGATTTAGATGGAATATTTCTTGAGCGCTGTAAAATAAAGAGAATCACTTGGTCGGCCTCATTCCACATAGTTCAGAAGCCTGAGAAGAGTAATTCTAAAGGAACTTATTAGTTTTAGTCAAAGTAAAGTTGGGTACACTAAAGTAAACCAGGTGTTATAGTCTTATACTTTCACATTATTAGTCATTTACCATTTGCAGACTCTGACAGTGAGATCGTGATCCAAACATGTCAAAAAGTTTGCTTTTCCATTCAGTTGTATTTATTTAAGAAAGTTGATTAAAAAAAAATTTTGGATGACAAAATCAGAAAATATGTCTAAACATTCAAAGCTTCATTTGAAAAACCTCAATAGAAGCTTTGCTTGTTTAAAAAAAAAAAAAAAAAAAAGCAGGGAACCGCATTCTGTACTGCCTTATACAGTTGTGTCTTTGCTTGTGTAACTGGGAGACGGTTAACATGCATCCTCAGACTGCACTGTGTCGCAGACATCCCCACGACTCTGACTTGGGAGGGGACATAGAACGTTCTTTGTGCTTACACACAGTGAACAAGAACATGTCTGCCCCCCAGGCGACTGCTGCCAGCACAAGTGTACATCAGCTGTGTTTGTTCATGTTGGACAACATGTCAGTGTAAACTGGCTGTTATCCTGTTGCTTTTTTGTGCTGTTTTCATTTGCGTATAATCTATGAGTGCATATCTGCCCTCTTTCTCTCAGGCCTACAAGACAGTCAATGGTGACGGTGTGGACAAACTCGCAAACATGGACTCCACAGCAAAGGGTCAGTTGCATACACTCAACCTCCTGAGATTCTGTTTTCCAAAATCTCTTACAAGTACATTTAGTTTTTGCAGGCATTTGGTCACAAATCAAAGGATTAGCCATGTTTTTAGACCTGATAGTTAAAGTTGAGGGCGATTGAGTGTCTGTACAATCCAATTATTGAGAGATTTCATTATGGACCAAAAGTGGTAAACCAACTGATCTTGTCGTCACTAAAATATCACTGCTTCATGGCTAAACATCAAGACTGTAGAGAGAAAAGACATTCCATGTCTTTTCCAAACTCCTTTTCCTTGACCTCGATTGCAAAATGTCATGAGGTCAAGGATGCATGTGAATTACGATTCATAAGGTCTTAGGAAAAGACACCTGTGGCGCTAAGAGAATCCGACTGCATATTTATGAGACTGGGATAAACGTCAATAACATCCACAAAGATATCGACCGAAATAACTCGGTACCAAGAAGCACTGAAACTTCTCCGTCAAGAGATTCCTGCATTCAAACCTTTTTTTTTTTTTGTACCAAGTCTATAAACGTTGTAGTAATTTGAACACTTTTAAAATGTATTCCGTTTAAAAATCTCATGGATAGGGAGGAGTGTTGGCGGCTTTTAATGCAACTGAATATTTCCATTAATGAGTTGGGAAGAAACCCTATCAAATGAAGCACTATCGGTGAGGGTGCCGGTTTTCTTTTTCTTCAAATGATACTAAGCCCCATTGATGTGGGTCTGCCCTGCTGCTGCCACAAGGACTTGTGGGACGGTGTTATCTCTCCTTTCCTTTGGTAAACGATTATCTAGTGCATCTTATGCTGAAGGAGATAAGGGAGCATTTACGCACCTTTTCCTTTAGCATTTAGAGAATGCGACAAAGATCTTCCCATGGCTGCCACTTGGCTACGTCTGGGTCATTAAGTCAGTTGGGAACCTTCCTAAACAAAATACTTTTTGATAAAGACTCCAGAACATGTCTGGCTTTCTGTGATTAATATTTTACAAAGCTAGTTGAACGTTAAAATACTAAACATTAAACGACCAGTTTGATCACCAACACAGAAATATTTCTGAATATTTTCGGCATTTCATGAAAGATGAAAGCTACAGAAGAAAGTGGGGCTCACTATTCCTTCACTTTTTCTTTTTGTAACTTTGAATCTGCCAACATTTAAAGTTAGCCATATTTTTAATTGGGCAACTGCCTTTTGGCTTCTATAGACAAGTATGTATTTTAGGGCCTTTTTTTATTGATGAATTGAATAACTGGGCCGCTCCGGCTGTGAGGAATGAAAGGCAAAGATCTGGCTGTATTTCCTAGTTGGTTCTGGCTTCGCCGCCCACATATCAAACATGGTAGACTGATCACTCTCAATAGCTTTATCTTGCCTGTCTGTTTTGATTTCTGTCTGCAATTTGATTTGTTTATTCAACCAGTGTGAGCCTGGAGAGATAATAGCTGTGCGCTGAGAGCGGCTAACTCTGACACGGGGATAAGCAGCGGCTGCCTCTGGTTCAGTTGTGTTGCCTGGAAGTGTTTGTTTTTGGTCTGAGTATAAAGCTCTGCGCCCTCAGCACTACAGAGTGAACTGCTTTGACTTTTAAACTGCGGCCTGTAATCAAGCAAAAATGTCCTGGAAACAAAGTCACAAACATCTTGATGGTGGTTAAAGTGATTGTGATCAAATTGTCCTGACGTATTAATCCGAGTACCCATCACTGAGTATCACTACAATGTCATTAGGTGGGTTGTTTGGCAGCTTTTGTAAACTAATTTTTAACTATCCTATTTTTGCTTTGAGAAGCAATTGTTTTACTTGCGTAAAAGCACTACATGCTCTCCTGGATCTTTATTAAATAAAATGTTATGGAGTTATTAAAAACCTCCTCGGTGAGCTCAGCAGTTATATTTGTGTCCAGGATGACCTGTTGGGATTAAGGATTACGCTTCACTTTACTAAATGCATGCTGCTTTGCCTTGTTTTATTTTAAGATTTAAACACTTTGTTTTCCGTTTCGCACTTATGATCGTTTTTGTCTTGCATTACAAATCCAGCGCACCGAGCCTTTCCTAACGCTACAGCCGTAACTGGAATATGTTTTAGGAGTTTATGTTGTGTAGTAAGTTGTGGAATAGTTGATCTAACTTTATATTTTTTTATTTATATATTGAATATTTATGTTCAGTATTCAGTATGTCGTGGAAGGGATGTTGCAACATGGTTCTCTCTCTCTTTTTTTATATTTGATGTTTAAGTTTCCAAATTCGATGAGTAATCATGATCTCAATATTGACCAAAATAATTGTGACAGATTATATAAATTCTCCTTTTTAATTTATAATCAATCAGCCCTAAAACTTTGAATGCTCGAGGAAATATTTCCTCTTATGACTTACTGTAGATGTGTTCCAAATGTGACAATCATTTGCCACTGATCCACAAACGGCCCATATATTTTACATTATATTTTACACTCATTTATTTTTTCAAATATATGTTTGGTTTAATTTTACCTGATGAACATAACCATAATTTCTCCTCCCACCCTCTAAATCTGCAGCTCCTTCGGCCGAGGTAGTGCCAGAAGTGGTGGCTCCTGCAGCTGAACTCGCCGAGGTAGTCGCCGCGGAGGTTGTTGCCGAGGTCGTGGCGGAGTCTGTCCCTGCTCCAGCAGTAGCGGAGCTCGCTGCCGAACCGGTCGCTGAGGCAGTGTCTGAAGAAGCGCCCGCCGCCGTGGCCTCTGAGGTGGTCGTCGTTGAGGCTGCAGCTGAGCCAGCAGTCACAGAAGAAGCCGCTGTAGTGGCAGACGCTGTCACAGAAGAAGCCGCTGTAGTGGCAGAGGCTGTCCCTGAAGTTGCGGCCGCAGAGGAGACTCCTGCAGTAGAGGCCCCTGCAGCAGAAGAAGCCCCCGCAGCGGAAGCCCCCGCAGTAGAGGCCCCAGCAGCAGAAGAAGCCCCTGCAGCAGAGAGCGCTGGTACGGCAGCAGTAGATGAAGTTCCTCCTGCGCCCGCCGCTGAAGCAGAGACGGGCTCTGCAGCCCCAGAGGCAGAGGCTGCCCCTGCTGCAGAGGTGGCTGCATAAAGCTGTGACGGTGCAATAGTTGCCGAGAAAGTAGGGCTCAGAGTTAGTTGTGCTGTGTCCCACCTCTGTGACCCAGGAAAAATGGACTCATGGACCCCTAGTTTTCATTTTTTTTTGCTTTTAATACCATAAGGGTTCATCAGTCCAGTTTTCCAGTGCCTTCCTTCCTTTACCCAACCTTCAGACCCAAACCAGAACATTTGTCATCAGGCTGTTGAGATTCAGTTTGGAAAATTCAGTTTCTATAGGAATTTTTTTTAAATAACTAGAGCAAATGCAAATCATGGTTTGGCAGCTGTACAGTTAATAAGAGTGTTGATTTAGGTGGTATAAGGGATATAACAGAGTTATGTTCTGTGAGATGTTGTTCTAAAGTGCCCTTAAAACATGACGGCCTCGCATTTTCCTCTAAATGTCCGTACGGTGACTGAATGTAGCCCATTTGATAAATTGTTCAAGTTGTCTTGTGTCGTTCAAAATCATTTGCACTTGGTCTTCTGCTCGACAAATACTTATTTCCAGCTACAGCTCATGTATCTTTGCTTAGGCTAGGATTCTCATGCAAACGGTAGAGAGATGGAACAAATGGTCAGTGCGCCTCGTTTTGTTTTAACCGTCTCACATTGTGAAGTATGACCAAAAACCAGTTGGCTCTTTTTCCTGGCTGCAGCACCTGTCTAGTCTTCTTGATAACTTTTGCTCATCACCGCCTCCTAATGCGTTTACTCCATAAGGAGATGTTCGGTTTTTTTTTTTTTCTCGCACATTCAAACTTTTATTTGCCAGCCAGTGTTTAACTCGCTTCTCCCGTTTCTTTACTCTTTAAATGTGAAATCTTTCAGGGAACACTACAGAAAATTCCATCACCTGTTTTTTGCAAGTTGTCATTAATACAGTCAATATTTCAAAGAATAAAACATCACTGGATGAGAATGAGGTGTCTCAATATTGCATTTTTTTTATATTACTTTATATATTATGGTTGTGTGGCGAATGTATGACTCAAAACTATAATTATTTTATTTGCATTTAACACTGTAGGTTGTAAAATAACTGGTTCAGATTAAGTATAAGTTGTCCAGGGCTAATTGGTGGCAAATGTCTTGCTGCTAGCTTGTAGACAGTAAATTGTATTGTAGGTGTAGAAACACGCACTTCCTGTAGAAATCCTTAATTTCCTGAAGAATCCCTGTGCTGTGTCCATGCGCCTGTGCCGTGTCCATGCTCCTGCTCCTGTGTAAAGTCACAATGTTGTACAAAAGGCAGGGACGGGCAGAAAGCAGCTGCAGGCAGCGCTCTGTAAGAAGCAGTCAGATGGATGTGGAAGATCCTGCTCAACAAGTTGAGGGGGAAAAAGACCTGCAGGCACTCAAGTTTTGTGAGAACTGTGCCTTTTTTCTTTTTATAAAGGTTTTTGTATTGAAACTGCGATCAAAATTCTCTCCAATAAGAGTGTTTTAGAATACTCCACACTTTTTAAAGGCTTACACGAGCATGGGAGCATGAATTGAGCAGGTCGTCTCCTGTAGAGTGTTCCCTGATCCTGTGGTGACTGTAGACATGCAGTCATAGAAACCTGCTCAAGGTAAGTGAAATGTACACTAACAAAACGAAGCACTGTGTACACCAGGACTATTGCTGCACATGCCTTGTGTTCACAGTCTACATGAGGTGTAATAACAGTTTTCCAGAAGGGAATTCACAGGCAACAAATTATTAGTTTCATTATTGGTTAATCTGACAAATACCTTTAGACCAGTTAAACAATAGAGTCCAATGTGAATGTCTTCAAAAGTATTTTTTTTCCTAAACAGTTAAATCTCTAAACATATTTAATTTATTTAACACCAGTGGTGCAAAGTAACGGAGTACATTTACTCAAGTACTGTACTTACGTACACATCTGGTCCTTGTATTTTAGTATTTCCATTTCCAGTACATCTCAGAGGTAAATATTGTACTTTTTAATTCACTATATTTGTCTTGACAGTTTAAATGACTTTAGTGAAAACCACGTATCTCCAGATGTGTGGATGTTTAATGTTTGTGATGAACTGAAGGAAGAAGTGTTTTACGTCACATGCATCGTCACAAAGCTGAAAACAGGTTTTTCTGAGTAACTTTCTAGAGACACGTAGTTCTCACAGGACAAAGCTACAAACTCATGAACTTATAGAATATGATGCATTGTGTAGATTAAACTGCCCAGCAGTATATACAGGAGTTCAAATGAGCACAACCTTAAACATGTACAGCAGTAAAATGCAACATACACATTAATACGCAGTAATATTAAAATATATATATATATATAAAAAAATAACAAAACTGACGGGGAACATTCTACTTCATAATGTCTACTTTAACTTTTCATACTTTAAGTACAGTAAAGTACTACTTTTAGATGAATGCAGGACTTGAAGTACTTTCACAGTACTTTTAAGTAAAGGATCTGAATACTTATTTCAACACAGTTTAAAATAAAACAGCAAAACTGGAACAAGGCTTCTAATAAAGTTAATTGGAATTAAAGCAATTTTACCACACATGAAGCTAGTGTATACTTAAATATTGAGAGCTGTTGTAATGTCTGAGCTTATATTCTATATTTAAAATCTCTCTCAGCCACTACTTCCTGTCCTGTTCTACAGAGTCTATGCCCGACCTGCTCACAGCTATGAAGATCTCAGCAGCTTCTGTTGGTGAGACGAGTCTAGTGAAAGCTGTCCAGAATATTGAGGACAACGTAAAACATTTGGACTTCACACTGGAGGTGGCAGAGGCAGAAGTCCTGGAAGTAACCACAGAGGTGGTAGCTCTAGAAGCCGCTGACGAGGCGGCTGTCGTAGAGAATGAGGACGAGCTGAAGTCTGCAGAGGCTGCTGCAGAAGAGCTGGTTAAAGAGGAGACGTCTGATCCTGTAGCAGCAGAGGAGGAGGAGGAGAAGGCTGCGTCCATGTCTGAGGAACTTATACCTTCTGCCCCAACAGTGGAGGAGGTGGGTGAGGAACCTACAACATCTGCCCCAACAGTGGAGGAGGTGGGTGAGGAACCTACAACATCTGCCCCAACAGTGGAGGAGGTGGGCGGGGTTGAATCTGAAGATCTGGCTGCTGCTCCAGAAGAGGCTGTCTCCTCCGCAGAGGCCTCACCTGATGCTGCTCCCGCTGAGGAAGAAGCTACTCCAGCTGAGGAAGAAGCTACTCCAGCTGAAGAGGTCACCACCACCACCACTGCTGAAGCTGCTCCAGAGGATGAGACATCCACAGGTGAGACGACACCTGTTGCTGAGACATCAGTGGAGGAGGAGGAGGAGGTAGCAGATAAAGCGTCGGTAGCAGAGGAGACAGCCGAAGCTGTGGAGACACACAGTGAAGCAGCAGTAGTTATGGACACGACTCAGCTGGCAGCAGCCTCCTCTGGGTCGGACCTGGAGGTCCTTACAGCTGCTGAACCAGAGTCTACATCCGAGGCTCCAGTACATGAGGCCAAGCTCTGCCACTCTGCCCCATCACAAGCAGAGGAGGTGGCGCCGCCTGCTGATTCGGGAGGGCAGCTGGCCAGTGAGGAAGCTGTGGATCTAACACATGACGTCAAGGAGGAAGTGTCCCTGGTGGAAGGACAAAGTAAGAACATACTGTATGAAGTGCCAGTCACAAGCTTTTGAAAATCCATACCTACATTAGTATTGTTTATAATGCTGCATAATAGTTACACTTGTATCTTTGTTGATATAATAAATAGAAAATAGTATAGAATAAGATCCTCCTGAAGAATCTCAGAGATGTGATCAGTGGAAGTGATACATTTTTTTACAAGTTTTATTTTTTTCTAAGGTACTTAATTTTTCCATCTGTAAAAAGTAGGTGAAGAAAAATGTCTCGGCAGGTGAAGTTTTTTATTTTTCAGTATAATTTTTCTAAGTGTTTGTGGTTTCTAAATAGGACTAAAACCATTCATCTTTTCTTCCAGCTGAGTTTTAATTTCTAGACACAAGGTACATATATTGTTTGTTAGCAAGTTATGTTACATTACTGTCATGTCTTTCTTTTGGCTAGAAAACATGGATGCCTATTTAGAACATGGGTGGTGGTGCACTTCAGCCTCTTGTGATTGAAATCAGTATTACAACAACAAACACTGAACAAATATTTTTCACCTGCCAAAACGCTTTTTTGAAAGAAAATAACAATGATCCTGGCAAAACTTTCTTTCTGGCTTGCCTCTCAGGGCTTCCACGGACAGTTGTAACTAATAATAATAATAAAAACTCCATTTATGTGTGCCAGGGTTCTGGTAAGAATCGGAAATGTAGTACAAAAATAAAAATATGTCAGTAAAAAGAGGTGCAACTTAACTTTCTCAGCGAGTGCTGCTAGATTTCTAGATTCAAATGAATCTCAATTGTTGAGCATCACATTAACATGACACAATATAAAGAACAAATGTGGCTTAATTTACTGCTGTTCAATTTTATCATAAAAACAAACAATACAATCTTCCCTACAGTCGTCCCTGTATTTGGCTCTGACCACATGTATTTCTACCTGTATCCACAGAGCCAGAGGTGTCTATCTGGACTGTAAAAAGCTGCTCAGTGATGTAATAGTACAGTTAAGAAGGTAAAAAGCAGCACAGCTGTCTGTGTAGAGCTAGAGAGGTAGAATGGACATCTTCAGGATAGGTATTATTCTCAGCCAGCCACATTTTAGATGCTCACTTATAGGCATGAGAATATATTAAATATATTAAACATAAGACGTTAAACATTCAAATTGCATTTAAAAGACAAAAAAAGAAATGCAAGAAAAAGCAAATAAGTAGTTAAGACAAGAAAGACATTGCATTTTTTAGAAGCAATAAAAAATAAAAAGCAAGCAAATAAATAGTTACATATTAAAAATACGTTATGTATCTAATTTATCAGAAAGCTGCAGTAAAAAATAATGTTTTAAAAGCCCTGCTTTAAATGAACACTTCACTCTACTTAAATCCTGCTGCCCATGTCCATTCTACTTATTTAAACTGTAGGATATGCATGTTGCAAAATGACAGTCACGTACACAAAAAAATGCATTTCCACCGTACAAACTGGTGTTGTGCTTGTTTGTTTCAGCCACAGAGACGATGGTGGTGGTGGCAGCCCAGTCATGACAGACCGTGTGCCTTCCACAACACTCGCTGCTCTGTCAACCCAGCCAGGACGACTGATGGAAACAACACGAGGGCAGCAACCACTGGTTTAACTAGCTAATGTGTCCTTTTTGAGACGTTATCAGAGGTTTTTTTGTTAAATGTTTCCCTTCTGTTTCTGATCATATTAGCGCTTTTGAAATGATTCCCATCATGTCCTCTAGGTGCCACTGTTGCAAAGCTTTTCAGGACCCACTGGATCGAACACAAGTTTCTTTGTTTTTGTTGTCGTAGGCAGTGGAGTGTGAGGGGTTTGTTTAATGTTGTGATCCATTTCATTTTGATTTTCATAGATATTGCCTAATCAGCCTAACAATATCTACAAAATGTACCAAGAGTTGTAAGTGGGGGTGCATCCATGTGGTTTCTCAAATCAGCTGGTATAATAGCAAAAAGATATGCATTTTTGTCACTTTTGTCATAGTAAAGATTTAGTTGCAGACACGACTATCTTCTTGTGTTTTAAGTCCATTACACTTTTATTGTGATGCTTATTTGAAAGCATGACAAAATACCAGTAAAAATATTGCATTAATGTTGATATGCTGAGCTGTGTAGTATATCCATATTTTGGTGCATATATTCTTTCTATTTTGTTTTTGTGTTATTACCTTCTACTACAAAAGATTGAGGAATTATATCCAGGTTCAAACTAATATAAATTAAATTTGAACCCTTTGACTTAGACGATTATATTTAACCGTAATATGCCTCCAATTCTCTAAGAGTCGATGGATGCTGAGCTGGGTTTTAAATATATTTGCAGGTGCACTGCATACATAACCATATGTTAACTATATACCATATAAATATAACTTATAGTTAATATACCAATTTATATTTGGTTGATTACGATGTCCCTGTTGTCATGATAATGTATTTACATAGACATTTTAAATAAAGTGATGTATAAATAATTTAGTTCAGTTTTGCTGTGCATACAATTATTCACGTGTTAATTAATGTTAACATGGTAATGCATTGTGCTATGTCAGTGAACTAACCACTTGGTAGAGACAGATGACTGTTATTTGATCATTTTTATAAGCTTATGAATATTAGCTTTTTGGGAGTTTTTCTGGAATAACTTGTGACCATCATCTTTGTTGTCCTAAGGCAAAAAAAGAAGCAAGAAAATACATTCCTAATTAAACAACACATTATGTATCCTTTGTAACTTGATGGGGCAGGGAGTGGATTTAGGAGTGTCTGTTTGCTCAAACGTAATAATAAACAAATCAAACTGAATGCATGACTTTATTCTGGTGAGCTGGGATTGTTTATTGTACGGCGTGACGTCACGAGTGTAATTCTGTTGAACTAGCGGAGTAAATTGACAACCGAGTCCGTGAACGTCTCCATTAGCAGAGGAGCAGCCTGTCCTCAGCGAGCGGCTGCTTCTCCACTTCTTTAATTCCTGTCCCACATGAAACAACTAGGGCACCGAGGAAGGTATACTCATCCGTCCGGAGGCTCCGGGCTCCTCACCATGTAAACAAACAGTTTATGTTGAGTTAGCTTGCGTTACCGTTAGCAGCGGGTCTCCTCCGCCTGACAGTCGACAGCAGCAGCGGGATCAGAGCAGAGCAGCCCGGAGAGGAGGAGAGGTTACTGGGTGTCACACAGACACGAACAGAAAACTCTCATTAGCCAGCCAGCTAACGTCAACTTGCCGCGCCTGTAAACTAAGTTGGTCACCAGCAAAGAGCGTGAAGAAGACATTCCCGGTAAGTGAGCTGACTGGCGATAGCCAGCATTAGCCACATGGTTCGTTATGTTTCTTTTCTGACAGCTTGTTTTTCTCACAATGCTATCTTAGCTAGCTAACACTAGCCAAGTTCATCAACGTCCAGGTTCTGCTTCTACTCAGTTTGCGTCTCGTGTGCGACGTGTTGTCAAAAACAACGGTTCTTGAAATGCGTTTTATAGCATATCATTTTATGATAACATACTAATGCTACAAAACTATATGTAAATGATGCAAGAGTTGGCTAATAACTCATTGATAAGGTTAGCGAAGAGCAAAGGTATCATTGCAACAGTGTGCCTCGCTGTACATGCCTGACATAATCTTCCTGTTGTCTTTATTATCTCTTCATTGTGAGCATCGCAAAGGCCACCACTGTGATCTTTATTCACTCCGATTTTGGATGTAACCGAACTGCTTTCTTTGTGTCAGAGCTATTAACACAAGCAAACAAGCTTTGTGTCACACACTGTAACTATTCTGGCTTTGTAGGGTAGCAAGTGAGTACATATTATTGTAACCCTGGAGAGTGATGTAGTATCCGGTGGTGATAAGTAGGTCATTGATGCTGCTGGCATTCTGTCAACATGGTAACACTTTACTTTAGTTTATTTTCTCATCCCTAGTTGAAAATGAGTGTCATTTGAATAGATGATAACCGATGTAAGGATTTAATTCCCTCCTTATACTACGTGTTGACATTCATATTATTTAGTTTATTTTTATTTTTTTAAGAGTCCGAATCCGATTTATAACCAAGTAGGTTTTCACATAGGCTACAAGGAATTTGCTTCGGTGTATTGGTGCGGACTTAAACTGAGAGTAAGAGAAAATCAAATTGAAAATAAATGCAAGTTTTGCAAAAAATCAAAAGCATAAATATATAATGGGTGGAAAATACAATGAAAGATTCTATGAAAACTATGCTTATATTTTATAAACATAATTTAAAAAATGCTGCTCATCATATCACCAAAGGGTTTTAAACAAAAAATCTAACTTTCAACTTGTGTTTGAAGGATGAAAAAACATAAAACACTTTCCTCAGTAGTACAGCATGCCTATGTACTTATCTTTGAGGACACTGTAAATTAACATCATTAAATGTCCTAGTGTAGCACAGTATTCTTTTTTTAAGTTACTGGTATTTACGCTGTAGTGGCAGTTTAGATGGTGTGTGGTGAGGTAGTGTTGTATTGTTGACAGAGGCCACGGGCCTCGACCTGCTGTGTGAGCTGTACTGAAGTGTCTTTGCTTTGTGCTGGTAAATGATTGACCAGCCTTTTGCTCAGACAGTATATCCTGCAGACTAAGCTAATGGTCCAACTGCTGTCTGAAGGTTTCTGCTGAATGTTCTGTAATGGGGCAAAATCATGAGGCCTGTTGAGAAAAGACTAGATACTGACACCACTGAGCACAGGGACATCTACTACAGAGATGGGGTGGATGATGGGGGGGGGTTCAGTAAGATCGGCTTGATCTTGCATGCATTTGGCATTTTTGCTCATGAATGAAGCATGAACCGATTATCAAAGTAGTTGAGCATCTCAATGTTGAGATATAAGGCAAGATGAATTTGTATTGTAGAATAACTATGACAGTTTGAGGCTTATTTTGACACCAGACACTAACGCTGCAGATCATTTATATACAACTTCATGACCATATCATGTAGCAGCTGAATTATAGTGGAACTTGCCTATGTGAGTATGTGTAAGTGTTGGATGTCAAGTAAATCCTGAGGTCATGCTTGCCATGTTTTTGCACATTGTGTCATATCTGTGTGTTGGTAGAGGGCAGGGCACAAGGCAGGGCGTTGTATCTTTACCAGCAGCCCCAGTTACTGGGAACAAAAGCTCTGTTGTTGAAAGATCATGTGACTGTGAGTGTGTGAGTGTGAGTGTTCCACCCTTGTCATGTGATCTGAGCTCAGGGCAGGGTCTGAGAAGTGCTGACTCTCTTTGAGAGGTTTCTTCCACTCAGGGAACTGGCAGACTGTGAGCATGCAGGAAGAGAGAGGAGATGGACGGCCAGATGGATGTCAGACAGAGAGGAGGTGTGGGAGAATTTCACAGACCGGCAGAGTGAGAGAGAGAGAAAGAAAGGTGCATAAAAAGCCCTGTTGCTTTCTCTTACCAAGAAAGGAAAGCACCGCTCTCATTATTTCATTCTTCTTGTGTCTCCTTTATGGATTTTTAAACGGCAGCCAAGGAAAGATGCAAGCCTGCATTGTTATTCACATCAACCTTTCTGTGAGAAGGCAAGTTTGGATTGTTTTCCTTTTTTAGTTTTGATGTATTTGTTGGGATTTCATAGTGGGAAAAGTGAGCCTGTCAGGATGACTGGTATTTTGTAAAGTCCATGAACCAGAACACCATTTGTAAAAGAATCCAGCTACTCGAGTGCTCCCACCCTGTTAATCAAAGGTTTTACAAAGAGACATGTAGCTGTAGCTCCAAAATGACTTTCATTGCAGCAGAAATATTTTCCATTGCTGGCATACCAATATGATTAGTAGATAACTATAAGAAGTGAAACTGTCACAGTGACTGATTTTGACCTTTTTTAAATATCATTCAGTCCTTTCCCTGTAACGTGTCAGGTATCTGCTGGTAATGGTAATAATGTAGACTCTTCACTCATTTATGTTTGCGCTCAGAAGAGACGGGCAGCCACGTGTTCGCAGTCCTCCAGCAGATCCTGTAATTCTTGTTTTTAATCAAACCAACCTGCAAGTCCTGCTTGGGAGACTCCACTCCTGTGTCTGTGCATGCATGTGATTAACCCATTTTGGAACTCTGCCTGCAGCCACATGCATGTTTCATATTCCATAAGACCCTGCACATTGTATTGTGAGGAGGGTCTGTCCACTTAGATGGATGTTCTTAATATCTTACTAGATGAAAGTAAAGCAAAGATGGAACAAAAAAATAAAAAGGACTAGCATTAAAGAGAGAAAGAACAGGGCTGCAAGGAGAAGTTATTGCCATTCTGACGTATGTGCATTTTAGTGACAAATCCTTCTGTTGACCAAGTGAGAACATACAGGCACCACATAAAGGACTCTGCACTCTTTCTTTCACTAAATCTCTTTCTGACTTTCTTATGAAATCACTTCGATGAGCTTGATCGATTACAAAAGCCCAGTGTGTCACAATCTCCTCCATGAGCTTACATTATAACTTCTGTCAGTTTAATGGCAACATGACGTCACATAGTTCAGCAAATGTAATGTCCACATCTTTCTTTGGTTAGCCTGTTTCAGTGCCAGAGAGGAAAAGGCATGAAACAACAGGTGAAGTATGAAATATTCAAACCAAATTAGAGTTGAAGGATGAGAAGAGATTGGACATTTGAAAATGAAACTGATAGTATACAGTATAAAGTGGTTTCCTGGGACTCTGAAACAGCACATGTCAGTTAGATGCCCTTCTGGGAGACCTGCACATGTTTCACATGGTCATCGAACATTATCCCTGCATGCATACTGAATGCTGTATTAATGTAGCCCGTCCCAAACAGAACATACGGCTCTGTAGATGTCTGCTCTAGGCTGTTGAATAATTGAAGAGAGGATTTCTATCCGACCTGATAGCATGTTGGTCTCAGTAGCGGAGGGAACACCAGCACAGCATGGCTCATTTATTATACAGCACTTAGAGTAACAGAGAGAAAATGTGAAAAAAGTGTCTTTTGTCTAATCCTTGTCTTTGTGTGTACTGAAGAATTTTAATAATTTTGTGTAGGATTATCTTTAGGCAGATGGTGGGCACATGTGGGGAGACGTGTTGCGGTTGACGAGGAGAATAGAGTTTGTTCTGTTTGGGACTTTGTTGTTGTTGAAAATAAAGTGTCAAACAAAGGGTCGTCCAAAAACACACAAAGTGTTTATTGCTGTTTTGAATGGCTACACTTTTTAAGATGTATTTTCAACTTGCGCCCTCAAAAAACCTGGTTGGAAAATCTTGAGATATTGCAAAAATGTTTTTATGTCTGCCTTGGCTGAAGTGGAAAAGTTGATGTATCGATTTAAAGCAAAGGAACGGATTTAGTTAAATGTATGATTACGTACATGATGAATTTGACTTCAGCGTCTACTGAGAAGATAAGTATTCTCCTCATCGCTCCACACAGGTCTGATGTAAACTTCCTCACATTAATACATGAAACACACGCAACTGACATACTTCCATCCAGTTTCTACAATGGTTTTTACCGTTTGAGGTTCGTCTGGCGCTCTTTTAATTACGTCTTCTTGTTGCGGCCCCTTCTTCTACAATGGTATAATGGTTTTCGGACTGGAGAATTGGCACCACCTACTGCTCCATGAACCAACTCCTAATAATTCCATAAAAGTAATGGATGGAGACATGCATTCATTAACATTTCTTTTGCAGATGTTATCATTACATTTGGGTGGAAACCTGGCTGCAGAGATGCGAGGGATTGGACAAATAGAAATAATAAAGCACACTTTCAAACAGGTTCTCCTCAGTCGTGGTGTTGCATTTGGTTTTCCACATGAAGTGGTGGAAGTAGAAAACTTGAAGTGAGAATTTCAAACCCCGTCTCCTTTGTCACCTCCGCTTAATTGACCAACCACATGAAGTGCGCTAAGCTCCGTCCCCCTTAGTTACTCTTGCTACACCTGTTGAGCTTTCCTCTCACACACAGCACATACGCAGTGTGTAGCAGGTTCACCATTGCAGTTCTTTCACACTTTTAGCGGTAGAGAAAAGCATGATAGCTCCCACACAGTGGATTTGCAAGTCATGAACAAGCCTTTTTTTATGTTGAGAAGGCCAAACGTAAAATACACCACAATCCATACTCTTTACATACAGAACACCTGCCTTACAGTAGCACATACGCTGCTGCTAAGGAGGGATGATGACTCAGCAGTGTAACAATATATCAAATCCCAGTAGGTCTGTGGCCAAGTCAGCCCTTTAAAAACTAAACTAGTTTAAACTGCATCAAGCAGTTTGTGTATATCTGTCTGCCTTTTCTTTGTCTTGTATCCTGTTGTCACCCCGCAGAGCAGCAGAGAACAGGGACTGATGGTCCTGTGGTTCTTAGCAACTGTTACCATGGCTCCAGTCCGCCCTGCCTAGATCTTCCACTGGACACTGTGTGCGTGTTTAAGGGACTGGCTTCCTGTCAGTGCATTTCTTCCTGTAATAGCAGACAGGCACTTCCTGCAGACCAAAGCTAAAAGGAAAGAGATGGAAGATATACAAGAGTTTCCGGCCGGGCCTTTTTATATGAGGTTTGGGTCTAAAGTCGGGACGGATAGAGGAAGTTATAGTTGTAAAGAATTGTTCAGGTTGTTGAGCATGAGCAGTGATTTCTGCAATGCAACTGGATTCACGAAACAAAAAGCTTGACATTCAAATCAAATGTATTTGTATAGCCCAATATCACAAATTACACATTTGTCTCAGTGTGCTTTACAGACTGTACAGGTTACGACATCCTCTGTCCTTAGACCCTCGCATCGCACAAGGAAAAACCTCCTAAAAGAAAACCCACAATTAAAGGGGGAAAAATAAACAACATAATACAAGTACAACATTTGACAGAAATTATGTTGTGATCAAAAAAGAGAAAGTATGGATGAATCCAGGAAAATGTCAATAAGGCTTCCCGGTGTCCAGAAGGACCAGGGCAGCAGGCGCAGCCACGATTCATGATCCTGACGTAAACTTTATCAGTGGCAACCTGCCACATGAGAGACAGACACTCAGGGCCCTGGATGATGAGTTAGTAACATACATTTACATAAATGCATACAGCTAGAGAGGGAGGGGAGGAGAGAGGAAGAGAAGGAGAGCAGGGAGGTGTCTAACTATAAGCTTTATCAAAAAGGAAAGTCTTTAGCCTGCTCTTAAATATGGAGAGGGTGTCTGCCTCCCGAACACAAACTGGAAGCTGGTTCCACTGGAGAGGAGCTTGATAGCTGAAGGCTCTGGCTCCCATTGTACTCTTAGAGACTCTAGGAACTACAAGTAACCCTGCAGTCTGGGAGTGTAATGCTCTAGTTGGTTTATAAGGTACTATGAGATCTTTAAGATATGCTGGAGCCTGACCTTTAATTGATTTGTAAGTCAGGAGAAGGATTTTGAATTCTATTCTGTATTTTACCAGGAGCCAGTGCAGAGCAGCTAATACAGGAGTAATATGATCCCGTTTCCTTGTTCTTGTCAATACACGTGCCGCTGCATTTTGGATCAACTGAAGAGTCTTAAGCGACTTTTTGGGACAACCTGATAACAATGAGTTGCAGTAATCCAGCCTTGAAGTAACAAATGCATGGACTAGTTTTTCTGCATCATTTTGAGACAGGATGTGTCTTATTTTTGCAATGTTACGTAGATGAAAGAAGGCAGTCCTTGAGATTTGTTTTATGTGGGAGTTAAACGACAGATCTTGATCAAAGATGACGCCAAGATTCCTTACAGTGGTGCTGGAGGCCAAGTTAATGCCATCCAGAGCTTCTATGTCATTAGAAAATGCGTTTCGGAGGCGTTTAGGGCCAAGTATAATAACTTCAGTTTTGTCTGTGTTTAACATCAAAAAGTTGCTAGACATCCAAGTTTGTATGTCCTTAAGGCATGCTTGAAGTTCAGCCAATTGATTGGTTTCATCTGGTTGAATTGATAAATATAATTAGGTATCATCCACATAACAATGAAAGTTTATAGAGTGGTTCCTTATAATATTGCCCAAAGGAAGCATAATAAGGTGAATAGAATCGGTCCAAGTACAGAACCCTGCGGTTCAGAGACAAGTCCTTTGTCTGATAAAAATAGAAGGTCATTGGTAACTTTCACCAGTGCCGTCTCTGTGCTATGATGAACTCTAAATCCAGATTGAAAAACCTCAAATAAACTATTATTATGTAAAGAATCACATAACTGTTTTGCAACTGCTTTCTCAAGAACTTTAGCGAGAAAGGGAAGGTGCATTGTGGGAGATATGCTTGTTTGGAGGAGAGGAGATTAACAGCACTCTAGTTCTGTATGGCAGTTAGTTTAGCCTAGCATATAGACTGGAAACAGAGGCAAATAACTAACCTGGCTCTGTCCGAAGGTAACAAATCCACCGACCAGAACCTCTAAAGCTCACTTAACATTTGCAAAAAAATTAATAAGCATATTGTTTAAATGGTCAAACAATTTTCTTCCGGAGCCCTTACATCAGGGGTGGGGAACCTTTTTCCTATCAAGGGCCATTTTATTTTTTTACAACATCCTTCGAGCCCCATACTAATTATTGAACTCATAACCTCTGCACATTTTTATTAAGACGCAGCCCATTCAGTTCACCTT
The DNA here is from genome assembly GCF_900634415.1 of Cottoperca gobio. Classification (NCBI taxonomy): domain Eukaryota; kingdom Metazoa; phylum Chordata; class Actinopteri; order Perciformes; family Bovichtidae; genus Cottoperca; species Cottoperca gobio. The sequence goes on along the minus strand of NC_041355.1, from coordinate 21,324,564 downwards.
TCTTATATGCGTTAGCGTTAACTTTTATTCAAACCCACTCGTTCTTTCAGCTCGTGCAGTTTGACATGTTTCGTGCTGTAATGACGCTCAAGAGCCTTTTTCATCACCGCGAGCACGTCCGCACAAACTAGACACACTGACCTTTTACTTCCACAGAGAAATCATCGTTCGTCCATTTCTCCTGGAAAGTGCGACATTCCGCCTTCCACCTTTCTCTTTGTTACACTCGCCACGCTGCGTTCGCAATGACCGTCTCGTTTAATATTGAAGTTTTTTGACATGACGTGACCATGTGATGACACGTTCCACTTGTGTTGTGTTCAAGGACCCTGACTTTGGCCAGGAAAAACAGTCAGTCGCCCAATGTGTTCTATTGCTGTCTAGATGTTTTTTGTTTTTTTTTCTAGTGGATTGTTTTGCGTGAGTTTATGAATTACCTCGAGGGCCGGATCAAATGGTTTCGCGGGCCGTATATGGCCCGGAGGCCGGAGGTTCCCCACCCCTGCCTTACAGCAACATTTTCTGCAGGAGAGGATGAAAGCACAGGTCAGCTGGAGAAAAATAACTCAGGAGGTGGTAGGCATTCATTGTTTTGATCAAGGACACAACGCTGGTGTGACAAATGGAAATAGGCGGATTGTCTTCATCAAACTCATCATAAAACCTACTTTAGGCCAAATCTGCATCACAAACTTTATTGTGTTGAACAACATTTTGTTTACCAAGTGTGTCTTCTCTCTCCAGGAGCCTCTATTCACCTGGTGGAGTACACGGAGGTGCTGGGGCTAATCACTGGCTGTGACCTGAGGAGCATGAGTCATGACCTCAGTGGTGCTGGTCGACACTGGTGGGACGGTGGTGGAGTATGTCACAGCGGAAGAGGAGGACCCCCTGCAGGTGGGTCAGACACGAGAGTAACACTGCAACTGCAGTTCACAACAGTGTCTTGTCTTCTTTCCTCATATCTGTCGTATTCTCTTAATGCTAATTCTTTTCTTGACTGCCTTGCTATCATTAACCCCAATCCCTTTCCCCTTGCAGGAGGGAGAGGGAGACCTGGAGATTGAAGGAGAGGAAGAAGGCGAGTGTGAAGCAGAGGAGGCCTATGAAGAAGTACAGGACAGAGAGGAGGCTGAGGACTACCCAGCAGTCATAGTGGAGGAGGTACCTGGCGCCAGGCTGGCCGATGAGCAAGGTTACTCAGCCCAGGTGTTTGTTTATGATGACGAGGCTTACCTGATGCAGGAAGTGGGAGATGAGCAGGAGGTGGAGACAGAAGGGGAGGCAGGTGAGGCATAAATAATAAGTAATTGGACCGAATGTTACCTCATAATGCTCCTTTCTGTGCTGTAGGTTGGTGCATCAGATGATTACCATACAGTCTCTTTGCACGACATAACATAGTCGTTCAGTCAGAAACCTGCTTTACCCTTTAACCCGAGCTGCTGAGAAATTTGACTGTTTCTTTTCTATGTCCTGTTACCATTGATGGTGCACAGTACACATTTACTCTGGGTCATTTAGGTTTTTATATGTCATTAGAAAAAAAGAGGACTTTTACCTGATGTTGTACTGTTCACAATTACGGGTTTTATGTTTCAGAAACAAGACATTGGTTCTGGCTTTAAAGGAACACTTCACCCCCAAAATGACCATTTGTGTATAAATGAATCACATGCAGTTTCACTAAAACAGTACTAGATATTACACTCCGGAGTCTGGACGAGTAGTTTGCTTGCACAAGAGTGAGACTGTTTATGCAGAAGTGTTTATAATTGCAAGGTTTAAAAAAAAATAAAAAAAATGTGTTTAACAAGTAGTGAGCATACGACTGGATAAATATAGACTTGGATTTTATTGCACGAGTTGAGAGTTTGTAAACGGATGTTTTTGATGTAGTTTTGTTGTTGGTAAACGCGGCCCCCATTTACTTCAATTCATCGAGAACTTTCTCAGTTTTTTTATTCTTTGTTCACCATGAAGACATTCAAGAATTTAAGTTAACACGGGTGTGAGTGGGTGAGTGATTGATATAGAAATGATCATTATGTGGTGAAGTATTCCTTTACTCAACAGGCTGAAAGGTTCAGTTTACCACCAGCAGACATTCCATGGTTCACGTTCACACAGCTGAAAAGATTTATGCCTTTACATATTCTCAGCTGGTGCCACAGACTGAGCTGTCAGAGAGGCAAATCACTTGAAACAGGCAGTTGATTTTTCCCTGACTCCGTCCTCGTACCGAATTCATTAGGTCAAAATTCACTCATACTTTGTATCACACCTGACAACATTGTTTGCAAAGTATTGTTTTCGAGGTGTGTCTTTAGTCTGTAAAACATTTTTTCAAATGTTTTCTGCTATATTACAGAGGTTAGCGCCTGATATGAACATGTTGTGAGTTCAGAATTCTAGATGACAGGTTTCATGAATTCAAGTTTACAAAGTGTTTCTTCTGCTTGTTGTGGTTCGGGTGAAACGGGACCTATTTGCCATATGATTCTGCTGCCAGCATCCGTTTGACAAGGTCTGGTAAAGTAGGCTGTGAGGGTTACAGGCCTCTGTTCACACACTGCCACCTTGTGGGTATTTTATGGACCATTTCATGAACAGTGAAGGTATCCAGTATTAACTCTAATCATTCATTAATCCCTTAATAATGGTGACTAGTGTCCAATCCAGAGCAGTGTGTTTTGAACGAATGAAAGCTGCATTCATTGAAACTGTCCCAAATTACATTTCTAAATTCTGTTGTTTGAATTAATCTAATCTATATTATATAATCTAATAATCTAAACTAGAAGTAGGCCCATCTGCTAGCAGGGTTGAGAATTTGTCATAATTACCAGGAAATGTTTTTGCATCACTCGATATTCAGTCAGAACTTTCAGTCAGCTGGATGTAACTAGTATATTAGTGTAAACCTAGTTGATTGTTTTGCTCTTAGTCGACTAAGATTTCTTTAGTCGATTAATAAATTGTTATGCTTTTATCATGCTGAATGATATGTAGTTATTTCAATTAAACTTCTGAGCACATCTCTGGTAAACACAAGATTTAAAGTGGTGCTTTTGCATGATTCTATGTGGAGAAACTCGGCTTTACAGATATCTCCATTAAATCAACCAATCGATTAGTCGACTAAGAATTTCTTGAATCGAGGACAGCCCTTGTCTTTTTGTGCAATTCATTATTTTGTATCTGTTTAATCTCAGTCACAAAAAGACAATGACACCTGACAAAGGAACAGGTACAGATGGAAAGAAATAAACACTTCTGATTCTGTCAGAAAACGCACTGCCTCAGACCTTAAATTTAATTTCACACAAAGTTATTTGCACTTAAGTAGTTATTTAGTTAGTGTTTATAATATTTAAACTTTGCCCTCCATAATTTATAGTATATTATTCTCACAGGCAATAGGGAATTGCAAAAGAAACCATTCAAATTATGGAATTGATAATTACCTAATAATTAATGAATTTGTTATACATTTGGCTAGTTCAAAACTTCTTTTCGAGTAATTCTCATCTTTAGTTAAAAAAAAATAAACATAATGTTTTGTAATAACTGTGATTACATGTGTGTTGCTCTGTTTTAACTGAAGTTGGTTATTTTAGTTACTTTAGTATTGTTATCAGTCAATTCGTTGTGCGAACTGCAACTTTGTTTTGTAATAAATCAATGTTATGTTCAGAGAGTTTATTCTAAAAACTGTTATACACAGTACAGCTTTATTTGACGTAGTGAGGGAGGGCGAAGGAAGGATTTCCTGTGTCGACTGCGGAGTGATACCTAGCTGCCGCTGTGGTGTGTCTCGTTGAATACGAGGAGATTTCCCATTAGCGGCGGATTGATCTGAGCTAGTAGCTTCCTATACAATTCAGTGAGAAGTCAATGTGAATCTGCAGCAAGGGGAAAACATGGCGACTTCACAGCATGTGGGGAACTCAAACCAGCTCGATCTGCTCATCAGAGCCGGTAACGTATCTATGTGTACCTGTAACCTCGATCCGGGAGCTAACTTTAATGTACGGGTTGTGTTGTTAAGCTCGACCGCTGCGCCTCAGTCTGCTGAGTAGTGTGTGCTGAAGTAATGGAGGGCAATCAGGAAGTGATCACCTTGGTTAGCAACCTGCATGGCGTTGCTACACGGTTTGCCGAACCCGGTTTAAAAGAGGTGAAAAACTTCCTCAGGGCTTGCCAGTCTGCACAATCCGATCGATATCTGCACGAAGTGTGTTTTGCATGTAGGAGTAGATTTTTTCCACCGCTGTGCGAGTTAGAATAACGGTTTGCAGATCGGCTCTGCACAACCAGGAAGTGTAAAGATGTTGTCTTTCCTACGTCTTTGCCACGCTGTCTCAGTCGGAAGGACATGTGGGTTTATTTTTACTAGCATAAATTTGGGACACACCGTCAGATATCACTTCTGGTATTATTATGACTGACGTGTGTGGAAGTATTTATCGGTGTTTGGCGTAAGTTTGTTCCGTTGGTGGGATTTGTGTGCAGTAAGTCTTCCACACGTTGTCCCGGAATAACAATCCATAAGACCTGAAAAGTAATTACCCTAATATTGTGAGTTTGTGGATTGTAGGTGTGTAGGGCACATTTCCAATGTGAGAGGTTTTGACATTTTTGTGTCTTGGTTTCCGTTATCGTGTTGTGCAGCCGCTGATTGAAGCGTGGGACGGCCTGGATCACTCGCTTTCTTCCCTGTAATTGTTTCAAGTGCGGCTTCAGCCTTCGACCACACTGACCTGAAAATACACTTTTTGTTTGATTTCACTCGCGTTGAAACTGTTCCTGATAATGAACAATATATTGTGAATATACAATGTTGTTTCCACCTCTGTTTTTTTGCACATTTCAAAGTATTTTTGTCCCATTTCGATGGCGGAAGCATTGTGTGTGGAGAGGGCGTAGCGTGTTGTTGAGCGACATGCCCGTTAGTCCAATAGCGCGCGCGTTGGTTTATTACGTCATCGCAAGTCCAATCAAATTTCATCGGAGGCGGGCTCTCAACCAGAGAATGAGCCAATAGGAGTTGAGGCGGTTGTTGAGTGACAAGAGGATTTGTGAGCTTCTTCGAAGAGAACTGGAGGGAAAGGATGAGGACTGTAAACACGGAAGTCATCAGAGGCAGCACTACTTCTTGTCGGACTTGCTGCTATTCTTGGCGCCGTTACACAGTAGTATAGGTTCATAATAGGCATTTCCCTAACTTGTGAACATATTTATTTGCTATTATTATAATTATTACCTACCAATAATACACATTTTTTACACTTATCTGTGTGTAATTCTTTTGAAAATATAAAAGAATTATGGATAAATCAAAATCCTATGCATTTTGCACATGCTAGAAATGGCTAAAGTGTGTAGGCTATATGTGATTATGTAGATCAAGCCAAGCTGCAGCTCTTTGACCTCACACCTTTTTTAGTGGTTTTATTACAGCACGGCTGCCTGTTTTTCAAGGGCAGCTGAGCTCAGTAAGCTATAGGGTCTCTGCTGTGATGGCTACCAGCATGTCCTGTTTGTTTCTGAAAGGAATTGACATCTAAAGATAGCCTATTTCTCCCCTATGCTGTGCCTGTTGCCTCAGTGAGATAGCCAAACATGGACAGTGCAGGGTGTAACGGCATCTCGTGTTTCCCATCAGTGATTGACACCGACAGCAGGTGCCCGGGGTTCCTTTTCAGGGTCTCAGATGTGGCCACATACCATTTCCTTCAGACTGAATCCCTTTTTTTTTTTTTTTTACAAAATTATGTATTTTTTTGTGTGCCATATTTGAGATGGTAAATAAGGACACCATTCCTCATGTCACTCTGTCGGTATCCTGAACCAATCCTTGTATCTTGCGACTTAACAAAAGCAAGGTTTTGTGTAAAAACTGTCATAACTAGTTTCACAAATATAAATAGGCAATATAATGAAGACATTTCCTACTGTGAAAGTTGTACTTTAAAGTCATACTGTGCCTGGATAAGAGTTATTGTGGTGAAATTGCCATATCATTTTTAGTAATTATTCTTTTCACTAGGGGGCACCCTATAGTTGCATTTTGTATGCTGCATATGCTGCACTGAGTTAATAGTAGGATAGAGGTGACAAAAAGTTGGTCATATTTCATCCTTTTTACTTTGGTAAATTATAAAGTTAATATGTCAATTGTATTCTTAGCTTAGATATTGGAAAGCAGGATAGTGCAATGTCCTTTAGCAGCAGGTTTTCACTGTGGACATTAATAAAGTGTAACTCGTGTATTCTGGTGAGACGGGCTCCTCTCGGCTCACACTTTATTTTTCCTAAACTATTTGCTAATGGTTTCTGTTTGTGTGTTTCAGTGGAGGCTTCTGTACATGGCACCAGTGTTTACTGCTCTGACAAGACCATTGAGGCTGCAGAGGCTCTGCTCCGCATGGATTCACCTTCCTGCCTCAGGGAAGACCGTAGCCTAGGTAACACACACTAATTAATAACACCCCATAACCACAATTAACACCCCATAACCACAATTAAAAGAATGGTTACACTTGAAACTGATATTTGTCATGTTGCATAATTAATTCAACACAATAGTATTCACCTGTTTGGTGGAGTGTGGTTAAATAGTAAATGTATCTGTGTTGTCGTTTAAACATAAAGAAAGTAGTCTAGCTTAAATATTTGTAAAAGCTCAAATAGAGTTTTAAGAGGGTTTCACACGAGTCTGTCATGATAACTACTTTTGTTGGACGATATATCGTCCCTGAAATAACTGCGATGAACAATATTATTGTAATTTTAAGACATTTTATGCCACTGATAAAACAATAATTAACACCCTTTTAAAAGTGAACTTATAATTCTTAATAATATTCAGAATTGGAATGTGTAAAAAAAAAAAAACCTGGGTAAAGAACTAAAATGAGGAAATAAACATTTTTGAAGTTTAATTTTTTCACAGGGGTCCTTTACTCTTTAAGCTCTGATGGAATAGTGACATTTCTCATCAGTCATTAAACGTCATAAGTCCGCTTCAATGCACAGTTCTAACTCTTCCTTCATTTAATTCCTCCACCCAGAAGCTTTTATCCCGCCTTGCATTGTGACCCCAGACTTCCTTCACGCTGCCATGCGTCCAGACATGATTGCAGAGACAGAGGTGGAGATATCGACGGAGGAGTGCTGCGAGGAGGAAGGCGAGGTTATGGTCACCCTGCTCGAAGAACCAGAGCCAGGCCACGAGCCTGTCCGGAAGAGGAGAGGTAAGACAGAAAGAGCTTGTAGTTTGTGTTTGCCAACACATAGTTCTGCTATAAAGACAACCCACTGTAGTCCAACGCTGTGGGAAAGCATACAAAAATGTGTAAAACTTCTGTTTCATGCCGCAGTAGACCCACTATCAGCACCATAGTGTAGAGTGTGGGAAGCTTTGATAAATGTGCTTTTAAAGCCACGTTTTAAAAGGAAAACATCTGGCGCTCTGTGATTACCCGTACCTCACAAGCCAGGCTGCAAACCTCCAACAAAAACTTTGAGTTACCCTGTTAATTAGTTATTGAGTTTATCCAAGAGCACCATCTCGTGGTATACTGTTGGGTTTAAATGTAACCTCACAAGTCAGGGATTCAGTGATTTTTAAAGCAGGTGATTAAGTCCTATTTTAAATATTTCCATGTTACAGCTGGACGGAAGCCAAAGACGCATCCACCGGTTATTTCCAACAGCTCCCTGGACCTCGGCATCAAGAAGAAACCAAGAGAAGGGAAAGGTACCTCACAGTAATGTTGCTGGCTGTGATGAACACGGGTGTAGACGGAAACCTGTTGCTGTGATGATGTTAGAAACATGGGTTAGCGGTGCAATGACGTAGCTTGATTTCCAGCAGGCAGCACCACCTACCTATGGGAGTTCCTGCTGGACCTCCTCCAGGACAAGGACACATGTCCCAGGTACATCAAGTGGACCCAGAGGGAGAAGGGCATCTTCAAACTGGTCGACTCGAAGGCGGTGTCCAAGCTGTGGGGCAAACACAAGAACAAACCGGACATGAACTACGAGACCATGGGACGAGCTCTCAGGTGAGCAGTCTGTGTTCTTCTTACTGACTGTAGGTATATAAATGTGTCATTTAGCTGTAAGCTGCTGGAAAAGCCTTTTGATTTGCACAATATTTTATTTGCTTTGTATTGTATTAAAATAGGCTCAAGGAGCTGATTGTTATAGTGCTTAATACTTTGTATTAAATACTGTGTGTGTGTGTGTGTGTGTGTGTGTGTGTGTGTGTGTGATTCTCAATGGTTTCTACATATGTGTTTTTGGGAAGCACTCGTAACTCTTGATTTTCCTTTCCCCCCCAGATATTACTACCAGCGCGGCATCCTCGCCAAGGTAGAGGGCCAGCGGCTGGTTTACCAGTTCAAAGACATGCCCAAAAACATCGTCATCATCGACGACGACAAGGCAGACATGCCCTCCCCCGATGATCTGATGGACTCTGAGACCGTATCCTACGAGCGCGTGCCTCCTCCGTCAGACATGCTGCTGCTGCAGGGCACCGAGCTCACGTCCTCTAAGAAGCCCAACATCCTGCGGGGCGGCAACAGAGCCAACGTGGTCCACGCTACAGTCACCGTGGGCAGCAAGATGGTGCCTGGAGGCGGTGCAGCGATGATGCCGAGGATAGTGTCTGTTTCAGGAGCATCAGATGAGAGTCGGACGCAGCACTCTCACACGGCCATCATCCCTACCGCCACCGGGCCCAGGTGAGACTCCTGCACACGGCTGAGGAGCTCCAGTCACAGGGTTTCTCACGTTAGCAGTGCTACTGCAGCTTCTCTTCCAACAGTAAGTATTGACTTTTGACTCTGTTTGGTTTACCTCTCATCTAACAGGACGGTGCGGGTAGCGATGCAGGTGCCCGTAGTAATGACCACATCGCTGGGTCAGAAGATCTCCACTGTTGCCGTGCAGCAGCCGACGGGGGGCCACACCACCCTCCTCACCAACACTTCTGCAGGAAACACCAACACACAGCAGAAGGTGTGCACAGGACGCTTGTCTCAGTGTAACACATTTAGCTTTAGAATGAATCATTTTGAATTATTCTTCCATCTGCCGCTTATCCGGGTCCGTGACGCAATTAATTAATCATATAATTAGGAATTGTTGTTGTATACTTCATTTTTTAATAATAATGAATAATTATAGGCTATCTCATCCCTACTGGTTTTCCATCATACTTTCATACTTGTATGATTGTGAAACTGGTATTGAACTGCCTTCTAGGTGGTATTAACCTCTTACCGTGCAGTCCATTTACCGTGTGGACGCCGGCGTGCCCAGCAGGAGTTTTATTTTGCCATGTGTTGTGTACAGTCCACCATGCAGGATGTGGTACCCATGCCACATCTTTGTAGAAAGCTTAGAATCTCATCTATTTAGATTTTGAGATCAGAATCACAACAGCAGGTACAATTGGCGCATCAAAATAGCAATTAAAATCAAAATCATAACTTTCAGCCAACTCTCCTATGAAGCCTCATAATAATCCTGTAATCGGTAATAATCCAAAAATAACTACTCCTGTGTCATTGCCAAAGGTCCAAACGATCGTTTCCGGTAAAGATATTGATCGCCAACATCGTCACATCCATAAAAGCCCATGAACAGCTGCTGCAATCTTTGAAATCAGCTGATCGATGTGTGAGATATTTAGTTTATACTCGGTAAAAACGTTACTCCCGCTATTTTGAGTTTTTTGTTTTTGGACTGATAAAACAAGATATTTGGACTTTCTTTCAGTATTTTCTGACATTTTATTGACCAAACCATTCATCTAGAAAATGATTGGCAGATTAATCAATAATGAAAATAATATTCTTTTGTCTTGCGTAGGTTGTGATCCAGACCATCCCCACCATGGTCCCGGCCACAGCAGAGAACGGAGACAAGATCACTGTCCAGCTGGCCAAAATCATCACAATCCCAGCCCACCACTTAGCTCAGTGTCACCTCCAGACCTCCACAGGCTCAAACCAGCACGGCGCCGGGGGCTCCACGACGGGCATCAGCCTCCTTGGGAGCCCTCTGACAGTCCGGACCCTGGCGCCCCTCAACGTTGGCCCGGGAACGCAGGTGATGAGACTCACCGTGCCGACGCAGGCGCAACAGACTCTGGTGGTGTCGCAGGCGGGCAGCGGGGCGGGGGTGATGACGTTATCGACGGCCAATCAGACGATGACGCACCCTCGGATCATAAGCGGGATCATTAACGGTTCAGAGCTGGTGATAGGATCACCGTCAGCCGGAGGAGTCACCATGGAGAAGCTGAAGGCCGCAGGGATCCACATCCAAACTGTGCCGGTGACAGTCCAGTATCAGACCAACCCCAAAACTGTCCAGAACATCCGATCAGACGCCGTGGACGCTGAGGTGACTATCAAACTGGCAACACCTGACGTGACGATAAAGACGGAAGAGCCCGAGTGTTGAAATGCACACACTTCAGAGGGCTAGTCTGTGCATGTCCAACGTCAGTTTTACTCTTGTAATAACCAGCAGCAGTCCGTGAGACTTTAAAGACTCCTGATGGCCTGGTTTTAATCCCGAAACCCGTCTTCTCATCGTCCCTAGAACTTTACCGATCCAAGCCAGTCCTCTGAACCACACTGACACCTCTACGACTGACTGCTCCGCAACATAGGAATGCACACAGACTTTAAAGGGACTTGTTGGGAAAAGGTGAAAGGGACCAACCATGACCACTACAATGTATGCCTTCTAAATGGATCCGGATCACTGACTCAAATTGGGGAAAAGACAAAAAGTAGAAACACTACAAAACGAGGCAAATAATTACAACTAACCAGAATGTCAACTTTCAAATAATAGAAAAACACAGTGAGGGGTGTAATTTAACTTTTGTAGACTATTTGTTCATAATTATGCCTCTACAGATGTTAAAACCAGCAACTTATTTTTTTTATATGCTTATATCACTGTGCAAATCAAGTGTGGGTGGTGCTACGTGAGTGAGAGAAGGTGGAGCTGCAAGAAGCTCTAAGAAGGAACAATATCAGACAGAAAATGGTCATGTATGTACATATTTATATATATAAATATATCTACTATATACAGTTTATGGAGCTAAAGTTAACAGAACAGCCTTAGATTTTAATTTAGACTTTTTCTTTTCATGTATTGTCTGAACAGTAAGCTGTTTTTATTTTTGTGTGTGTTTTGATACCTTGTACCAAGCACAGTATTATTGAAACTCAGGGGAACTAATATTTGTATAATTATTAGTTCCTCTGTCAGCATCAGGCTGTTACACGCTCGTATAGGTTGAAACGGCAACATGTTGTAGATGTGTGGCCGGATGTCTCCGCAGTGTGACCTCCAGCGTCTGGGGAAATCTCTAGGCTTGATTTTCACACTTATTCAGCGAGAGCATCTCAGCTATTTCTTAATTCTTTAATTTTTTTGCCGGATGTTTTTTTCACAAGCTTACAGTCTGGCTGCACGGAAATGCGACTCATTGCTGATACATGATGACATGTGTTGAAAGAAATAACCCAAATAGCTTTTAGATCACAAATGAATTGAATCAATTATTAAGAGAGGCATTGAAAATCACAAGTTTATACAAAATGTTCATGAAAGATATATGAAACCACTGTGGATCCCAGGTCACTTTACTTAACAGAGGGTCAATTTGCCAGCATACATTTTTTTACTGCCCTTCTTGGCCCTGCCCCTACATTTCATTCTTATTTTTATGTAAAGAGAGAAAGATGTTTGTGTTCAGACTGAACTGTTTGTATATTCAACATTTGAAGTATATTCTATTTTGTTGTACTCTTGTTTCAAAGTGTATTAAAGTAGATTTTACTGAATTATAAAAAGACATTTGAAACCTATCTTGTTGTTTTCATCATGGTGTTATTGATTTATTGTTTTTTACATTGAAGTGTATGTGCTTTTTGTTTAACTTAATTTGGCCAGCATGTGAATGGGATTTATTTACTTAAAACATTTGTTACATGAAGGGATTGAGTAACATGGTCCAACCCTGTAAATATCAACAGTTGTTAAAGTTTAAAGAATCGGGAGTAAGTGGGTTTTCACATGCAAGAAACTGACTGGTGCATTCATAGACACAGTAAGAGAAATTAAAAATAGAAAAATAAAGGCAAAGATTGGAGAGAAAAAATATAATATTATAAAATGGAAAATGTGTTCAAGAAACATAAATACACAAAGATACTGTAGAAATATGACAAATTACTTGGAGAAAGAAATGTATGCACCGCATGTTCTTTACAAGTGTATGTAGACTTTTTTTTTTTTTACTTTGTTTATTGACTATACACAAATTGACAGCAGTAGTAAAGCAGTTGTGGGTGACAGTGCCATGTTATAGGAGTACGATAAAATACAAAACAATAACATGCAACTAAAAGGGCAACAAAACGAACGACAACAAACACAAACAGTCTGCTTGGTCATATTACCCATCTCACAGAGAACATTAAAAAAAAGGCCTCACCCTTCAGGTCAGAATTAAAATAAGGGAGAAAAAGGGATCTTATTCAGGAATATCTGGGAAGGTTATTCCCTTTGCATAGGCAAAGAAAGGGCCCCACGTCTTTTTGAACTTCTCGGAAGAGCCTCTCAATGTATATCGGATTTTTTCGAGCTGTAAATTATTGAAAACGTATTTTATCCATCTCATCAGTATTAGACGTCTAGCCAATAGTGTTACAAAAGCTATCAGATCAGCTTGGAGCCGAGGCAAAGGCAGCTGAGGGATGCCAAAGACATCCGGCACATACGAAATATCGGCAATAGGTTGATATAAATGAAGGGTAAGTTGTGATCGTTTGAAGGACGCAGACGATACGCTGAACACGGCAGATATACAGCCCTGTCACACAGTTCCGTATGGCAGAAACATGCCGGCGTATATGAAAAGTAGCAAAAAATTTGTCAGAGTCCAAATACGTCCAACCTTTCCACAGCGGTGTTGTAGCTGACGCATACATAACGAATACATAACAAATTATTATACATATGTGAAACATATTGATAGCTTATCACTTACCTATTTAAAACGTATCAGAGCAGTCTGGCCAACGGAGCTGGAAAAGTGCCATTTGGTTCACGTCATGCTGATGCTAGGAGAACGGCTAGACATGCTGAGCGCTAGCTGTCCTGTAGAAACACGTTTAATAAGTTACTCCGTCGTCAGGCATCATCTTAACATAAGGTAGGAATAAGTTATCCACTCATTATCAATACATTGGCTGTAGGATTCACCGTCAGCCGACGTAGCCTATATCTAACATACCTCTAACATAGTCATGTACGTATTCACGTACTATATTTACGTAGGTAAGTATTCACGTACGTATTCCGTATTCACGTATGTCTAACGTAACGTCTGCATATCTTATGAAGCACACGTCTGGTACTGTCCGGTAATTTTGAACATGCTCAAAACATCAGCGTTCAACAACGCACCCCAGCGTAACACAGTGAGTTCTTAACGAATACTACTTATACCTTATATCAACGTAAACCAGCGTGTTGCCGATATTTTGTATACGCCATATTTTTGTATATCTTATGCATTCGTTGGGCATTCGTCTGATACATTTTGTATTAGGAAGTGATGCGATATCAATAGGTTAGACATGCATATCTGTATATGTTCACTTTTCCGATTCCGATGAAAAGTTGGACGTATTTGGACTCTGACAAATGTTCGTATGCGCCGGCATACTTTTCTGTCATACGGATATGTGTGACAGGGCCTTCAGGGAACTGGGCATATTTATTGCGAACAAAATGAATTTGCAGATATCTAAAACAGTTATTTTTAGGAAGAGGGAACAATTCTAAGAGCTGTTGAAAAGATGCAAATGTTTATTTACATATAGATCCTTGACTCGTTTAATGCCGAGGTTGGACCATATGGAAAATGCACCATCCGATATGGAGGGGGGGGGGGGGGGGAAACATGGTTTGCAACTAGTGGAGCAGAGGTAGAAAAAGCTTGCAAACCAAAGTGACGTTTGAACTGGCTCCAAATCCTTAAGGAGGTTTTAACAATAATATTTTTAACATAGGGGGAGAAGGGGAAGTTGATGGATAAGTGTACAAGAGATGTCAGTGATACAGGTTTAGAGGAGAAGGATTCCATAGCCAACCAAGCAGGAGGGGGGTGGAATGCACCAGATCTGAGCCAATACTGCAAGATCCTTAGGTTAGAGGCCCAGTAGTAAAACCTAAAGTTTGGTCTCTGTAAAAAGCCCTTACGTAATCTTGGAGGTTTTTTGTTCCAAATAAACTCCAAAATCAGGCTATCAATGTTTTTGAAAAAACGCTTGAGGGAGGAAAATAGGTATACACTAGTGATGTGTCCTTTCGTGTCGAGGCTTCGAAGCGTGTGTCGAGTAATCACGGAAGATTTTTGTGAAGCGCGTATCGAGGCTTGTGTCGATGACGTATGTGATGACGTCCTCGCGAACCTGCCGTACCACGTGACTGATTCAGGAACAGGTTCGCGGGTTTGGCGTGCGATTTGAAATATAAGGGGGAGCAAACCGCAATTGAGCCCCCTCATAATCAACACTTTATATAACCGCAAATTTGTGGGTTGTTGTTGTCGTAGTATGCGTTGTTGCTGTTGAGTTGTTGGTATTGCGTTTGCATTGGATCATTATGGAGCCAGCCAACTAGCGAAACAATTGTTATGCACGCCAGCATCATTTTCCACATCACACACACATCACTAGTAATAACATCAATCTTTATTTTTAAATAGAACATTATATTCAATCTTATATGTGTGCGTCAAAGAATCTTCAGGCCAAAGATACTTTACATCCACTGCAGCCTTGCACTTCGCCGGTTTTACATTTATTGTCCACTTGATGGCGCAGTAGAGCAAATGAAGCACTATGAAGCTTCTGCACATGTGCAAACCAATTGGATGGAAAGCTTCAATGCTTCATGAAGCTTCATCTCGCCATCACTAGTATACACTGAAACAGATAAGAAAACTTTGGGAGAGTATTAATTTTCACAGAGTTCATTCTGGCAGCTAAATTTAGAGGGAGCAGTGACCAACGTTCAAAGTCTTGCTGCATACGCGCTAAACACGGTGTAAAATTGGCCTTAAATAGATTTTAAAATTTGCTTGTGACTTGAATTCCAAGATATGAAAAATTATATGGAGATATTTTAAATGGGAAATTATATAAAGGGTATTTAGATGCGGTTACGTTTACAGGAAATAATTCACATTTACTTAGATTAAGTTTATAGCCTGCTATGAAACTGAATGAGTCCAGTGTGGCAAGTGCGGCAGGGACGGACACAGACAAGTTTGAAATGTACAGAAGAAGGTCATCCGCATAAAGAGAGACCCTCTGTTCTCTGCCATTTCTGGTTATCCCAGTGATGCTGGGGTTAGAGCGAAGCGCGATGGCGAGGGGTTCAATAGCGATGGCGAACAGCAGAGGGCTCAATGGGCAACCCTGTCTGGTGGACCTATGGAGAGGAAAATATTCTGAATGAGTATTATTTGTTCTAACTGAGACTTGAGGAGAAGAATAGAGCAGTTTAACCCAGGTAACACATTTATTGTGAAAGCCAAATTTCTCTAGAGTGAAAAAGAGATAGTCCCACTCAACACGATCAAAAGCTTTCTCTGCGTCCAAAGATATTAATGCTTGTGGGGCAGTGAAGGTAGATGGGTTATAAATTGTATTAAATAACCGTCTTAAGTTAAAAAAGGAATGTCTATTTTTAATGAAACCAGTTTGATCAGGGGAGATGATAGACGGAAGTGTAGACTCAAGGCGCAAAGCTAAGAGTTTGGATAGTAATTTAAAGTCTACATTCAGCAGGCTGATGGGACGAAAGGAGGCACATGACAGGGGGTCTTTATTCTTTTTTAGAACGAGGGAGATTGAGGCCTGAGTGAGGGTCTGGGGCAATTTAAGGGAGTCAAATGATTCATTAAACATGTCAATTAGGATGGGAGCTAATTTGTGTAAAAACTTCTTATAAAATTCAGCAGTATAGCCATCTGGTCCTGGACATTTGCCACACTGCATGGATTTAGCTGCTGTAGTGAGTTCTTCAACAGAAACATTCCTTTCCAAATCGTCGACAAAGTCAGCTGTGCTTTCAGAAATATACAGTGATGTGTAAAAATGTTTGAATTCATCATTAATTTCTGCAATGAAGAGTGGTAAATATATCCAACTGCCTTTTAATCAGGGCTGATCAGAAACTCTGAGATGGGTTTCTTGTAAATAGATTTTCTGGGCCCCCAAGTGTTGGAGATGGTGCAATACTTTGCTGCGCTTAACAGGATTATTAAAGCCTCTACAATTCCAGCTACAAAATCTGAGTCCACCCCCGTCCTGCTGTACTAATTTAGGTGGAGCCATAACGACATCTTAAGAGGTAAGGGATGATGCATAATGACATAATACATATAAGCAAAATGAGATAGGGAATAACAATATGTTAGGAATGAACACAATGTTGATAGACCGAGTAGACACTTAGACAAAAACACAAAAAAAACCACACAAAATAGAACAACCCTTCGTGGTAAACGGACCACGTTGTGTATGTAGACTTTTGACCACAACTGTAGAGAATATAATATAGAGTATGATGTCCCAGCAGATAGTAAATTAAAATCTCATAGCAACAGTCTTGTAGCCTTAAACCGGTATAGGACGTCCGGTTAAATAGACCGGTTCCCGTGACGATTTATACATTTCATAAAAAGTGATTTGATAATCTGTGTCTGTAACATGACGAACGTGATTGTTGCACATTTAAACGCTAAGTCTCTGGTCGCTTATTTGTTCCACCACTCGGTTCTGATTTAAAGACACCAATGTTCATAATGGAATTTAGTTTGTGTTGCTCAAACAGTAAAAGAAAAATGCATTTGGAAAATTCAATAGTGAGGTGTCTTCAGAAACAACGACTAAACAAATCACAGAGCACGCTGTCAGCAGTTTTTATAGGGACTACTTCTTGGTTCCAAAGTTCAGGTCTGTGGATTATTCAGAGTAAACAGGACGTTGTTTCCTCACGGACACAATGCAGTTATTTCTTTTATTCAATGCTGTGAGCACAAACTAAATTACATTCACCTCTATTAGACAGGGCCCGCACACCTTCTTAAACATTACAATTCTATGATTTGCAGGCCCAATTTCCTCAAATTCATGCACCCAACACACTCCCATAGTTTGAGACATCAAGGTTGATTATGGTTACTGTGATGGCAGACTATTTACTCTCTTGCCTTCTACTCTATACAATGGCTCTTTTATATTTTTTGACATCCTATACTATACTATGACTTTTTTAAGGCATACTATACCTTTATGTCTTTTTTAAAAACATATGCTGTACTTTTCTTATGACTTGTACGGCATACTATACCCTGACTTTTTATGACAACACAGCACAGACAAAAACATATTGTATAAGTTGAGCGATAGAGACAGAGTCTGATTTACAAGTCGAAGTTCACAAGTAAAAGAACCCGTTTCTATTCTTGTACAAAATATATAAATTCAAGCATTTTCAATAACCCATGCCCATTTACAAACACTTTCAAGGCCTTGATCCCCCCCAAAAATGTACACATGTTCAAGGATTTCAAGGACTGCAAGGAACCATGATTAGATTGTTAGAACCCCATAACCTTGACAAATAAAACAACTCTCTGCGTGGCTAGAAACCACTGGATGATTCCATGATTTGGGTAAACAACCTTTTCATTCTCAGACCACCATGTAATTAGCAAACCAGCAAGAGTTTAGTCAGAGACAGGAGACAGTAGTCTACATAAAACTTACTGCAAAAGCAACAGTCAACACATATAAACCACACCTGTATAGCAAACAAACTTTATTCTTAGTCATTCTGTAGTACAATGGCAGTGTGAAGCACAACGTTTACAAATCAAATCAAATGTATTTATTTCCACATTTGTCTCAGTGTGCTTTACACCCTCTGTCCTTAGACCCTTGCACCGCACAAGGAAAAACGGTTATAAGAAACCCCACAATTAAAGGGGGAAACATGGAAGAAACCTCAGGGAGAGCAGCTGAGGAGGGATCCCTCTCCAAAGACGGACAGACATGCAATAGATGTCGTGTGTACAGGATGAACAACATAGTACAAATACAACATAGACAATCCATGTGACAGAAATGATGATGCGATCGTATATGAAAAAGATGGATCCAGAGCAACAGGCGCAGCCACGACTCATGATCCAGACGTAACCTTTAATAGTGGCAGACACAGAAACTCCGGGGATGATGCCCCAAATACTGAGTTAGTAACATGCATTTAAGGGACATGACTGCATACAGATAGAGAGGGAGAGGAGAGAGGAAGAGAAGGAGGAGAGGAGAGAGGTGTAAGTCCCCCGGCAGTCTAAGCCTATAGCAGCATAATAATAATAATAATAATAATAATAATAATAATAATAATAATAATAATACATTTTATTTATAAGCCCACTTTTCATTTCACAAAACTCAAAGTGCTAACTAGGGGCTGATCCAAGGCAAGCCTGAGCCAGCCCTAACTATAAGCTTTATCAAAAAGGAAAGTATTTAGCCTGCTCTTAAATGTGGAGAGTGTGTCTGCCTCCCGAACACAAACTGGAAGCTGGTTCCACTGGAGAGGAGCTTGATAGCTGAAGGCTCTGGCTCCCATTGTACTCTTAGACACTCTGGGAACCACAAGTAACCCTGCAGTCTGGGAGCGTAATGCTCTAGTTGGTTTATAAGGTACTATGAGATCTTTAAGATATGCTGGAGCCTGACCATTAATTGCTTTGTAAGTCAGGAGAAGGATTTTGAATTTTATTCTGTATTTTATCAGGAGCCAGTGCAGAGCAGCTAAGACAGGAGTAATATGATCCCGTTTCCTTGTTCTTGTCAATAAATGTGCCGCTGCATTTTGGATCAACTGAAGAGTCTTAAGGGACTTTTTGGGACAACCTGATAACAATGAGTTGCAGTAATCCAGCCTTGAAGGTTGATGTTATAGGCCGTCACAATATCAGATTTTCATTACTTGATTATTGTGGCCAAAATAATTCATGTTAACGATATTATCGTGTATATCTATAGAATATAATTTATTTTTAAAATAAAAAAAGCTATGAGTCAAATTCATCTTTAACCTTTTTTATTAAGGAATTACTCATTTGTGGGTAAGGCGTTGGGGGACGGAGACAAAGAGAGAATAGAAAGAAACTGAAAGGATTTAGGGAGGTGCTGGATTATTTACACAATGTTATCATATGTGTAATATTAACATGGGGCAGCTGTGGCTCAGGAGGTGTGTGTGATTGGGTAAATGTTGACAAGTGTAAAAACACTTTGAGTGGTTCGGGAGATGAGAAAGACGCTATATAAATGTCCATTTACTATATGAATATGTATTAATTAAATATCATGTAATCGCCAATACTATTATATAGCGACCCGAATATATATTTAATAAAAACAAACAAGTTTCCAGTCTTATTCATTATTTTCACTGTGCAATTTGTGTTTGAGTACAGATGACGGTCCAGATCAGTAACCTGGTGCAGAAAACGCACTCGCAAAGTGTTAGACCATGGGGAGGTAGATTGTTGTTGCAGTGTGCATCTCTGCAACTTCTGCGTCAAAAGTTATCTGATTTTTCCATCCGGTCACAATAACAGACTTCCCACTCTGGTGTTTCTTTGTCGTGTCTTCATCAACGTGGCGTCTCAATCGCACGCTTTCTTGTAAAGTGTAGCCAACCAGCAGCCAGTCTAGACTGTGCCTTCTCAGTGTCTTCCCTTCCTGTGTGCTGGTTCACCTTACTCCTTCTCCTTAAAGCTAAAGTCACAAACCAGAGAGAGATGGTCAGACGGATAGCTAAAGGACGGGAGCCTGTTTGGCCCAATCTGTTCCTCAGTGGGCATGTCCAAAACTGCGTCCACTCTCAGGGTGTTTTGGCTGTACCAGATGTAGTCCAGAGTGGTGCAGCATTCCCCCGTAGGCCGAATCTTCCACGTAGTGTACTCCGGCTCAGTCAAAGCGTCCTCACTGAGTTTCTTATAGGCCGAGTCCAAACCGAGAGGCGACGTGGTGAAACGTCGGTACACCTCTTCAGTTGGGATTGCGTTGAAGTCTCCACATATTAACAGAGGAATGTCGGAGATTTGGGCGTCCGCGGGGTCGCCGGCGTGTTTCTGGAGCAGACTCTGGAGGTGTCGCAGGAGGTCAGAGCCCTGGGCGCTACGGAGCCACTCCCAGCCAGAACGAGCCTTCAGATGGGTCACCACTACGCACAAGCATCTCCCTGTGCTCCGACAACGCAGCATTGTCACCACAGCAACCTGTAGCAAGAGAGCAACCGTGTTAGAGGTGCTAAGGAGGAGCTTTTTATGTTTTCAAAGAGTTGCTTTACACAGATTCTACCCACCTGATTGGTTGGAATCCTCATGGCGGAGAGTCGTAGGTTCACGCTGTCCAGGAACTCGTACCGCGACTCATCGAAGAACAGTGCGCAGCCATCGGGGCCGTTGTTGCCCTCCACATCCAGGCACGGCGACCAGGGTTTGGGGCAAAAGTTGCCGCTGTAACCCAGGCCTGCCAGGACCGGCTGGAAGGTGTCATAGTAGTGGTCGACTTCCTGCAGACACAGGATATGAGGTCGGTAGGTGAGGATCTCCTCTAAGATGAGGAACTTCCTGCGGGACCAGCTGAGGGCCTCCGGGGGACACTGGACAAAACTATCAAGTCCCTCGCCGAGAGCTACGGGAGAGAGAGAAGATCTGACTTCAGTCTGGAGTAAACTTCGAGGAGCTAAACAATAGTTAGTGAGAGTTTTTATCTCGATTGTTTTTCAACCATTCACAACCTTTACATACACACACAGAAGTGTATAGTATACTGTACTCAAGTGTTAATGATTGTATGAAAATTCAACCCTTGAATAATTGGTTATGTTCATATCCACTTCAAATACTACGGGCAGACATTGTATTGATCAGAACCTACAATCCAGTGCGATGTGATATTAGACAAGCTAAAAGCACCTTGGGCCAGTATGTTCCACTGCATCACCCTGATGGGGCTGCTGGGGGCGCTGTCTCCACCATTGAGGTGTGTGAACTTCCTGTGGAAGCGAGGCGGTCGGCCCCTGAGGGCCTCCTCACACTGTCGAAGCAGCTCCACCGGACATACAGGGGGCCCCTTCTGCTCCTGCAAGACAGACATTACGTTCACTACATATCTGCTGTGTCACTTTTGTGAAATGTGCACTGTGACAGAAGGGAAGAAGTCACTGACCTGGCAGAAAGACGGATCCAGCTTTGTGTCCGCAGTCTGGTGTGACGTGGGGAGGGGGAGAGGAGAGCTGCTGTGGGACGGAGTGAGGGCGCTGTATAGCCTGGTGGCCCCTCCACCCATTGGAAACACTGATAGGAAGATGAAGATGGTGAGGTGTGAGGATGGAGAAAATAAAACATTACGCTTTTTTGTAATTGTAATGCCGCGGAAGAGTATTAGGGAGGAAAACAAATCATCATATATAGGATAGCTACTGTGTTTGTACGTCCTTAAGTTTGTGTTTGTTCTCCAACCGAACACAATCTGTTCAAAGTCCTCATACATAATACCACACCGTATTTATGCACAAAAAGAGAAATTAGAAGTTACCAACCCTGATTCTGTAAAACTATTTCACCAATTCATCAACACAAGGCATAGAGGCAGATTAATCCTGAAATAAATGTCGAGTTCATTCTCGAAATGCCCAAAACAAATACAAAACTTCCTCCTCAGATTAATTTTTTCTCACGCCTGGCACTAACACTGAAAGCTCTATTTTGCCTGGCCTTTAGACTTTTTGCACACACACTTTGTAAAAACCTTGAAGCAGGTCAATCCAAAGTGGGTTAGGTTGGCTGGTAGTTTGCCAAGTGGCATCAGACTTGTTCCACTTCCATACGTCACTGACAAATAAACAATAACATTAAAAATACTTCAGCTCAACTTAAACTAAATGTTAGAAACTGTTTAGCAAGAACATTACACAACAAATACTTGAGTTTGAGCTTTAATTTTCTAAAAGCAAACATACAGTTATACAGCTAGTGCCCTGATTGCTATGCGCATAGACGTTAGTTATTTTTCAAAGGGTAATACACACGGGTATGCCACAATTAGTTAGTTTAAAATCTGAGAAAAAAGAATGATAATATGCACAAGACTGAGACTGACCTCTGCTCTGGACCACTTCTGGTCACTTCTCCTCTACACCAGAACTATTCGACTATAAAAGCCGGTCTGGTCCCGTTTGATCCCTGATGTTTAGGATCTATCAGTTGTGTGTGAGTGAGTGATAACAGGACCTCTGTGACAAGAACCAGCTACTACTCCTTTCCCAATATACAACATAATAAACACACCTTTGTACTCTTTCTGATCTTAATGTTAATCATTATGTGGGTCCATGAGCAGCACCGTCACTCTTTCACCTTACAGTAAAATAAAGAATAGCTGCCTCTTACCCATAGTCTCCATCTCTGTCCACGACTATGTCCACTCTGCACTCGAGTAAATTGTCCTTAATGTCTCCTTTTAACGCTGCCCTCACCCTTTTACAGATATTGTATTTTTTATTGTCAGCCGATTGAAGCTTCCTTTCTGAGCTGAAGTGTTTTCACTGCAACAGGAGACAGTGACAGATGTGCTTTTGTCAATGTGAATACACTTCTCACTGTCCACTGCTGCCTATAAAGCCTCGGGCGGGGGGGGGGGGGGGGAGAGAGAGAGAGAGAGAGAGAGAGAGAGAGAGAGAGAGAGAGAGAGATTAGGAAGTATAGACTTCACCAGGTCATATGGAGTATTACACGTCATGTGCTTGTGAGGCAGAGAGGGACACACTGCGCAATCCAAAGCGCTGCTCTCTCAGACAGACAGACACACACACACACACACACACACGAGTGTGTGGCAGAGTAATTACAGATACATAAATTGTAGATCGTCACACCCCCGCCCCACACCGAACTAAAGCATAATACCAGAGAAGGGTGGAGTTGTACCGTCACAAAAACACAATTGCAACAACATTGACGGCATGACTAAACCAATGTGCATGTTTATGTGCGTTTTGCAACAATAACTTCCTCAGTTGCAACAGCACCCAGGTCACGATTGATCGTCAATAACGTTACATCAGTGTTATTTTCCATGATCTGTAGTAATAGTACATTTTCTAACTGCTACATTGTTGGGCTGGAATGAAATGTGTTTATTGAGTTAGTATAACTACAGTATGAAGCAGCAGTTCCCAACACGTGGTTCGTGGCTCCCCTAAGGGGTCACTGCATAAACCAGGGTAGGTACAGTTTTTTAATAAGAAAATTGCACTATAAAGCACTTTTTAAGAAAACTAAACCAAACATTTACAGACTCAAAGCCTTTTTCATCACATCTAAATTGTTACTATAAATGCAATTTCCAAAATATAGTCACATCAATATCAATGTATATTGTCTTAACTTCGATTGTATATTTTGATCATGATTATTTAATAGCTAGCTCCGGTACATATTAAAATTTCTTCATATTCCTAACTTTGAAAACATAACATAGTGGTAAAGTTAAGCATTATTAAAACGTTCAAGACTTTGTAGGAACTTTGTGAGAAAATACATTTCTTTGGTGACATGTTGGATAATTTCACCTTTTCAGGTCTTATAAATGTATTTAAATTATTATACACTGCTCTAGTTAAACTGTGAAAAGGCAGCACAAGTAGAAACTCCTGCATTTAAATGCTTCCTGACTTTTTAGCTGCATCAGCAACGAGGGCCGTGTCTCCAGGCATGGCAATGTCCCCCAGTATGATCAAGAGTGAAATGTCCCAACAATATTGGACGGATCGTCATGACATTTCATACAGAAATAAAAGTTCCCCTTAAGATGATTTATATTAACATTGGCCTTTACTGCAGGTCACAGCTATGTACGTCTACAGGTTGTGATCAATTCAAACAAAGTGGGATTTTCCCCCCTGGTCTTTATTTAATACTTGTTTTAGGTTAAATCCAGTAATTCACACGAAAAAAGCAGCATTTAAATTTAGATTTTTTTCCCCGAGCAACCATTCCATGATCGACTCAACATGTTGAATTAAATTGTGAAATTTGTAGCAAACAGTGTTTGCATTCTGCAGAGACCTCCAACTGTTCCTCTGCACTTCTCATGTTTCATGAGCAGAGACAAAGCCACGTTATTCCTTTCCATCTGGAGCCCTTAATCCAACACAATGGAGTCAAGGAGCGCATGCTTTCATTTTCCACGTGTTGCTTTGACGTCAGTGTGTCAGCACACATGACACAGAACTAAAAGCTCCGTTGACCTGTGAACAGTGACTCACGTCTATAGACAGTTTCGAGAAGCAGGAAAACTTTGGTCCAAACAGGGTGAATGTGCATTGATTGATAATGTGTGGGTGTGTGTGTGTGTAACGGAGGGCAGTGTGACTCATATCCTGTAGACAACCTCTTGTGTTGACAGGCAGAATAATTTACTGTAGTGGCCTGTGTGTGTGTGCGAGAGAGATCGTGTCACTATCCTTTAGTGGCATATTGACATTTCCACATCGGAGGGCAGCTGCCTCATGCCATTACAATTTGAGGCTATGTTTGTGTGTGTGTGTGTGTGTGTGCGTGTCGTCTTCCACGCGGCTGAAGCAATGTCAGTTTCTATTTGGGATCTTAAAGTACCACGACTGCGTACAAACAAAAATAACTTTTTTTCCATATGAATGATGAATTGATCTTTGTATCTCTGTATACAACAGTTCAGAATTGTTTAGTTCTCTCTGTGCTCCTACATGGGCCTCGCTCACCTACATTTGTTCTTGAGAAGGGTCCTAAGAAAGGTCTACGTCCAATTCATGACGTGTTCTTAAACCTCAGCATTGTTCGTAGGAACCTGTGTTCTTATGATGATGAATCCCTTTGTTCTCGTAAATGGAAAGCGTTTGAGCAAAATATTTTTACAAAAGTAGCACATCCAGACGATGAATAGGTGCTGGACAGAAGAACATGTAAAAGGATGAAAAAAATCCGCACACCAGATAATGCCTCCATTAACATATATTTAAGTAAATAATAATAATAATAACAATAATAATAATAATATCAGCTGATGAGGGCACTAAATAAGTCAGGGGATCCCCAATATTATGCAACACTGCATACATCTATAGACCAACTAGCTCTAGTTGAGCTATTCTCAACCAGTGGGCCGTGGCACACTCAGGTATTATGTTATTTTATTCTTGATTGTAATCTAGCTTGGGCTGGTACTCATGAGACCTTACACTGTCTCCAGAAACAAGCACTCAGAATAATAAATGTTACATCGAAGACATTCCTCTCAGCCTCCTTTCCTTCAACTACGTGTCCTCGTCAAGTGAACCATCTGCAGAAACTTTCCCCCTTCGTTTGATGACATAGTTGCATTCAATTATCAATTTCATACTTATTCCACATGTAGCTCTCGTCTCCCCCTTCATTCCCGTGTATCCTAATTTCAGTTAAGAATTTTCTACCGAGGGTCCAAAATATGGAACCCTTTGCCTTTACATGTTTTTATAATTTGATTAAAAAAGCCATGAAATCACTTCTTCTAACCAAACAATATTTTCCACACTGACTGCCTGTATAACCTGCGTCCAACCAAAGTTCTATTGTGTCATACAAGTCTAAAGGCCTCTTATGATTATTGCTTGTTTGTTTCCTTCTTTATCTTTCTTGTTTATGAAAACTCTAAGCCATATCACATGAGTGCATGCTCTAGTGCAGTGGTTCCCAAACGGTGTGCCGTGAGACAAATCCCGGTGTGCCGTGGGATTTTGAAACAATTAGGCCTACTGCATTTAACTGTACACAAGGTTATGAATGATTTGTAATTTACTTCAGTGTTTCCTCTAGGTGTACTGCTCTGGGGGGTGCTGCCTGGACTGGATCAGGTCCGTGCGTGGCGCAGAATTTTTAAGTTCTCTCCTTACTTTTCCTCCGCTCTGTCTCTGACTGTAAGTGTGCGTGTGTGTGTGTGTGTGTGTGTGTGTGTGGGTGGGTGGGTTCGGAAGCGAAGCAGAGGAGAGAATGTAAATACGCAAAACAACTGAAACGTGCACATAAATGACATAAGCGTTTAGTTTATTTAATAAAAGAGCACCCGTTTAATGTGAAAAGTGAGTTGTGAATATATTTTAAAAAGCGCAGGGTAACACTGTACTCTATCGGTACTTTGTCCTACACACTTATTTCACAATATAGAAACAATAGGTCTTATATGCTTTGGCCTGAATATAAATAAAACAATCATTAAAAAAAAAGAAATCTGTAAAAGCGAGCCTGTTTTAGCCATTTGTGCATGGTGGGAAATATTAGAGTGTGACACATCAAAGGATCTCTACTAGTGTGAAGGAGAATAGCTTCTTACAAGGACTAGGCTAAATAAATGTTCACAGTGATAACAGTGATACTCTGTGTTATAGAGGGGATTTTGCCCGGATATGAACACAGGTGTGCCTTGAGATGTTGGCTTGGTCTTTGGTGTGCCTTGGCCACAGAAAGTTTGGGAACCCCTGCTCTATGTAGTATGTTATCTAGTCTGTGGTATTAAATTGCTTCTTTACTCTCTGACCTTTAGACAGGCAGCTCCACTGCAAAGCTGAGGGAACACATACTACAACATAAAGGAGCCACTCAAACATATGCATGTTGCATTAGTGAAGATAGAAGAAAGAAACAATAAATAACAGCTAGCAGCAGGTGCTACCGACTTATATTATGATGCGTTGAGGCTCTATTCAGTAAAAAATAGTTTGGAGGTAAATTATAACAGTATCATGTGTTCAAAAATTAAACCAGAGGCCAATAATCCACAGTTAGGCCCTAGTAGGGCTAACATTTCCAAAACACTGGATCCTATAATGCAACTCATCAGCATCCCTAAAATAAAATAACTTATTAAAAATAAAATAGCTCAAATCAAGGAATCTGATTGGTTCCTAGCCGTGGTATAATAACCACTTACCATGGCTATGACATCTAATTATTTTGCACAATTCAGTAAAACAAAAAAACGAAGACTAACGAGCTGTAGAATGTGTCGTCATGGTTGCTTAGAGATGGGGTCACAGGTTACAGATGCAAAGTAACAACGTTACCGCAGTATACCACAAAGTAGTGTGGGCTATTGCTTGATTAGAATACATTTTTATTAAGTGCGTTTGTGAGAGCACATGAGTTTCTGACGGGGAGGTCAGGCGGAGAGAAAAAGTCACAGAGCATCCACAGTGCCTGGAGTACATTACAACTACATCTAACTAAACAAAACATCACGAACAAAGTTGTATTTATTGTAATAATCAGGGCATTCACAATAGGCAACTCGAAATCAGCATGTAAAATCAGGATGGAAATATGGAGGCGTATTAAAAATTCACGAGAATCGGTACCGTCAGCATTCGGAGACTTAAAGGTTTTTGAGTCTTCGCTATAAATTACTTTAGAGGACATAAGACTTGGATATTAATGATTAAAGTCAATATAACAACTGGTTCAAAAATGGTTATTATCCATTGAAAAGTTTGTCTCTTGTCAACTTTTCAAGACCTAAACATTTCAGGTGAGAGTGCAAAATATAAAACATTACATAAAAGGGTTTCCAACTTTACAGCAGCATGAGTCCACTGAAGATAACAAGTGGAAATCATGAACAAAGTTCTTACATGACACAGCAGAATGTACCGATTCTCAACTGTGGTTGTGGTACAAATCTTCTCGGACGAAGAGTTGTGTAATCTAACGCACCCAGACACAATACTGATATTGTAAAGCAGCCACAGACAAATACAGCCCGTTTCAAATATACTGTATGATACAGTCTGACCATACTGTAGAGCTACAGATCCTGTAGCTGCCAGATCACAAGGAAAACAAAGGACTTCATGTTTATCTAAAGACGTACCTTCTTCACTGGAAATGACAGCGGATTTCCCTCCACCTCTACTAGTGCAGCTGCTGTCTTGTTTTTCAGCTGTCTTTCTCTGCCTCCGTGTGGTCCTAATGGTGTGTGACACAGACGGTGGGAACGTACCTCTGTGTGAATGCGTCTGCGTTTTTTTGTTTAGTTGGAAGTGGGTGGTTGCTTCACCCCTCTAGCTGCAGGGCAAGGTCACAGCGGAGAGAAAGCCGGTCTGCTCTGCCATCTGCTGGTAGGAGCCACACAGGGAGCGAGTGTCAAACTTCCTTCAACCAGAAGAGAAAGAAAAGTTGATCATACATTTAATCGTATTTACACACAAATATGACTAAAGCAGCTGATGGATACAACAGGCAGCCGTTAAAAGTGACTTCATATATTTTTGAAATTTTACTAATAACTTTTCTTTAAACTTGTCAATCAATTAATCATTTCCCAATTTTATTTTGGCATTTGGTTTGGTAGACTAAAAATAGCATTTAATACTGTATATTAAATGTTATATCAACATACATTTTAAATACAAAAGGCAGGGGACAGCTGGCTCGCAAAGTAAGTGGGAATTTGTGGAATAGCTGCACCTACTCACACAAACAAGTATGTTTGTAAATAAATATTTACGCATATAGTATAAAGCAGGGGTATTCAACTAAAATTCTAAGAGGTCCAGTTAGAGAACATTTCCGCGAGCTAAGGTCCGGAGCATCATAATGTCTAACTTGCGTTATGAATTAATGTGATATATATTGAAGTAGCCTAGTAGCTGTATCAACTTCTGCACGTCATCAACAGCTGACTGTCAAATCTAATAAAGACGTACCATTCAAAAACATTTAGACAATATGTATTGTCACTTAACATTGAACTATACAGATATATATATATATATATATATATATATATATATATATATATATATATACATACATATACATACACTGTAGATATGTATAGTGTTCTTCTCGTGGCTGCATTTAAAAATAAAATTGAGAAAAGAAATAAAATAGCTTTTGAAAAATGTTGCATCTTAAAATAAAGTTCTTAATCTTAGAAAAATAAAGTGTAGCAGCAGCTTGAGTTTCCCTTTTTCTTTAACTGTTTCACATCTTGATTTAACTCTCAACCAGTGTTAGAATAAATCAGTCTCAACACATCTTAACAATTGAACAGTTTAACCCAGGCTAGCACATCCTGGGTTAAACTGATCTCTGTGGCTGATGATGATGACAGGTGGCCTATTTGCTTTATTTTGTCACAAATCAAAATCATATTGGGCTCTGAGTGCTTATTTTCTGTGCCCTTAGTTCAGACTTGAGTGGGTTTGTTTGGTCAAAAACGTTGTGCTTTGTCTCATAGTGGCGTTTCACATCACCACTGTTAAAGAGCACCACGGTCTCTGAGCATACAGTATGAGACGCTGGTGTTGTGCTCCAGTGGGAAGGATGGACATGAATGAGTCCATTCTGGGTTGAAAGCTCTGTTGACTTTTCTCTTCTTGGAGAGTGACATGAGTAGTTATTGTTCTCTCCCTGTCTGCCGCTCACTCATCTCTTCGTCTGTGTTTCTCTCCCTTTCTCCGTCTTCTCTCCCTGTATTGCTAACTCGTCTTTCCTTCTGTCACGCGCCTCTCGCTTCTCATCTGTCAGTATAGATAGTGTGCAAACACGTGACAAAACTGTGTGACGTATGCGTGCGACTCCATGTTGGATGATATACAAATCAACAATGGCGTCTAAAGCGAACAACAACAACAACAACTCCGACTTCTTCAAAGTATTTTGACTCTCTGGAGTCCTCTGCAAAGGCAAGATTCAGAGGAAAAGTCCAAATTTGCGGCCGTGACCCGTACACGCTAAAGCCGTCGGATTATATTGAGGATTTAGATTCATTACCGCCGATTGAATATCCGGATATTGTGAACTACCTTGTGCTACAAACATTGTGGACAACCAACGCACAAATGAAGGCATACAAGAGCTTAGGTGCTTATAATTTCTTTGTTTCTGGCTGGGTTGGTAGTCTTCTTACCAAACCACTGAAAGATGACAGGGTGCTCGTCCATGCCCGTGTAAATCCCTCTCAAAGAGCTGGAGATACACCGCTCAAGCCGTGGTTTGTGAGTGAGAAGAGCGGCGATGTTATCCTCGCACACTGTGATTGTATGGCTGGATTAAGTGAAGCATGTTCTCACATTGGTGCTTTGCTTTTCGCAAGTGAAGTAGTCTCAAGAATAAGCAAAACAAAAACGTGCGCCCCCCCCCCCATCGGAACCCCGCGCCCCCCTTTAAATTCAAGGTGTTATTTATTTATTTCGGGATTTTTTTAAATGTATATTCACAACTCACTTTTCACATTGAACAGTTGCTCTTCTATTAAATAAAGTAAACGCTCATGTTATTTATCTAACTTATGTGCACGTTTCAGTGTTTACAGCGTTGCTTTGCACATTCACTCCTCCGCTGTTTTGCTCCCGACACACACACACACACACACACCTACAGTCAAAGACAGAGCGTAGGGAACTACATATAAAACCTGGCCTTGCCCTCATTATACAAGTATTGTTTAGTTATTTGGCTCTAAATGTCTGTTATTGATTAGTGAGACTGGCTACGGTGAGAGACGAGAGAGACGTAACGTTATACAATCCTTTATTAAAGACGGAGAAAATATTGATTTGTGAGAAATATGCATCAGATGATGTTACTGGTGTTCACTGACAGTGGCATACCACTTTCAGGCAGACGCCGGTGGAACACGGAGCATTTCAGCCGGAGTTCAGCCGTCAGAACAAAATTCATACGGCCATTAGAAGTCGTCTGTTCTGTTTTGTAAAACTGCATTATTCATGTTTGCCTGTTTAGGCACAATGTTCGCAATGCTTTTAGTGGCATCCGCTGTCACTGCGGGGAGAGAAATCTTCCATCTGCTTCATGAAAAGTGACCACACAGTCGGTGTCTGTTCATCTTTATTTTCCATGCCCTTATAAAAAGCATAATCTAAAAGCATGCTCCGTTTTTTAATGATTCAAAAATGTAAATGAATGAGTGGCAATTTAATGATTTATTAAATATGCCTTATTATCATTTAGAAAATGACCAGTAATAATAGATGATGGAAATGTTCGGTTTTTTCTACACTAACTGGCGACTACTAAAACTCTTGATTGCTGCCGACAAAGAGATACCACGTGAAATCAACGTCGTTATACTATTGTATCACAAGCCTCGTTAGCAACCGCACGGGCAGCAACCACACATTATTTTCTTTTTTTAAATTATTATTATTATTATTATTATTGCTATAAATGTTTTTTCAGTAAAAACTTAATATTTTGGAGTTTTGGACTGGCAGATTAATTGAAGATACAAATTATTTTCAGTTGCTGCTCTAATATACAGCATATTAGATGCTGTATTAGAAATTGATATAGAGTCCCAGTTTGGGTGCTTTTTATTAAAGTCTACTCAGGATTATAGTTGTTTTAATCATATTGTTTTTGTAGTGTATTTTGATTTATACGAGCCTGCATTAAAAATAAACATAATAGACAATGAATAAACATGACTTCCTAAGATCTTGTTGCTGTGAGCTTTATTCTTTTTATAATTACAATTTAATATTGACATCAAGTATTCCATGCACAGTTTATCTGAATTCACATCAGGTCAACTCAATTCTGCTGTTCAACAGTTGTTTTGTCGCCCAGTCGTTTGCTGAAGTCTAACATCTGTTGGTGTAGGAGTGTACTGACGTTCCCTAACTGTTGTCTCCTGGTCTTCAAGTGGTTCAACATGGCACTCATCGACACCAGCAGAACGCCATCGCTGTTCTGACAGTCCTGAGTTACAGATGAATCCTCTCTCCATGCTTCCTGTAAGCTCTCAAACAAGGCCTTTATGTCCCGCTTGAACTGTTGAACCTCCTGCCAGTATCGGCCTTTGTTCTCCCTGGCTCTGCCAACTTCCTCTGTCATCTGTCTGATACGGAGATGCAGCCTGCTGTTCTCCATGTTGACCTGCTCCAGTTTCACGCCATTGTCGTAGACGCTCACCTCCACAGCTCTCAGATCTGAGGCCTGTTTGTCAAGCATGTCCATGTAGCTTTCTCTCATCTCCTCCAGCTCGGCCTTCATCTTCTCTTTGGGCTGCAGTAGAGACCCGTTTTTCACCTTAAGCAACTGAATCGACAGCTCCAGCTCTTTCCTCTTCTTCCTCAGCTCAGAGGTCAGCGTTTTCAGCCTCTGGTGCCTGGATTGTTCTTCTTTCCACTTTGCTTCGACCGCCTTCAGCATCTCCTCTTTCTCCTCCAACTCCCTCTGCTTCTCCTCATGGCTTCCTGTGATGCTCGCGGTCTCTGTTTTGCACTGCTCTATTTCCTCATGCCGTTTGGTCTCTTTTTGTCTGTACTCCACCTCACACTGGGTCACGTGGCTCATCAGCAAGTCGGCATTTGCACTCTTGGGCTGGCGCTTTTGGAGTGAGGCCTCCTCTTGTCGAAGCTCCTGGTATCTCCTTCTGGTGTTGCTGATATCTGTGGTCATCTTCGCCACATGCTCCTCCTGCTTCCTCTTCGCCTCCTCCGAGAGCTTCATCAGCCGCCTCTTCTCCTCCTCAAAATGTCCAATATTCTTCTTCCCTGTATCCACGTTGTCAAACAATTCTTCCTGATTTCTCTCGAACACACGCTTGGTGATTGTGTCCGTTTCCAGGAGTTCTCGGATCTGCTTGTCCATCTCTTTGATCCCCTTGCTGTGTTTGACCACGGAGGCGATGCGCTCCTCCAGCTGCAGCTTGGATTGCTCCAGCTGCTGCGATACTTGGAAATGCTCGGCCTTCACTTCGTTCTCTTCGTCGCGCTGACGCTTGAATATCTCATAGATTTTAGCCAGGGTGTCTTGACAGAGCAATCTGGATGCTCGACCCTCCTCTATTTTACCTTCCACCATGGCGATATCCTCTTTAAGCCGCTGGACAGCAGCACTGAAGCCTTCCCTTAGATCACGCAACTCCTTCTTCATCGTTTCTCTCTGTTGCCTCAAGTCATGATGCTTTTTGCTCTCTCCCTGCAGCTGTTTCTCGCACTGGGACCGAGACGCTTCAAGTCTTCGTAAATTGCTCTCCATCTTGGCCAAATCGATCAAAATCTTGCTCAGATGATTGTGGGTTTCCTGTTTCCAGCCATTAAGTCTGTCCAACTCTCTTCTGCTCCTCCTGATTGCTTGCTTCTGTTGCTTAATTTTCTCCTCAGCCTGATCTACCTCTCTGGACAATATGTCTTTTTTCAGAGTGAAGGCCTGTCTCTCCAGCGCTATCTTCTGCTGCAGCGTTACTTTGTCCTGTTGGACAGCAGCAATGCAGGACTTCAGCTCCTCTATCCAATCCCGTGTCCGATCCAGCTGCATCTGCAGGCCATACTTTAAGGTGATTTGTTCATTCTGAGCGGCGACAATCTCTTCGTGTTCGGTCTTTACCTGGTCTCGCTCTGGGTACAGCGCTTTGTTTTGGCTCAAGAGGGCTTCCTGCCTCTTCACGGAGGCTTCCTGTAGCTGAGAAACTGTGTTGAGGTCTTTGTGCAGCTGCTCGATCTCCTCAGCGTTAGATTCCCGGGCTGCTGCTACGTCAGCTATAAGTTCCTGGCTCATTCTTTCTCTTATATCGTTAATTTGGTGCCTTAGCTTGCTGTTTTCTATGGTTTCCACTTCTAAATGTTCATGAGCAGCACGCCGGTCCGCCTCCAGATCAGTGATAGCAGCCGTTATCTCCGTCAGGTGGAGGCTGGCTTCAGGTGAGAATGGTACTCCCTCCTCTCTCAGCTGCTTGTCCAGCTCCTTTAAATGCTCGAGAGCCACCATAACGGCCGGGAAGTCGGGGACCAGGCATGAAGCCATTTAATGTCTGTTTATGTGTGTCTTACGCTCGAAGGTGTGTCTGCAGTTTTAGGTTCAGTTTCCGCCACCGATAACTTGTGAGTGGGGTCGCCATGGCAACAACTACCCCACCATGAAGAAGACAGCACGCTACGGCAAGCCCGCGAGCTCAAAATATTGTTAGCAGTGGCTAAGCTAATCGTCGGTACGTGAAACCAATACATTGCTGTAACTAAAGGTTGTATTTAACCGCAAGACTAGCTAGCGTTATGCTGAGCAAAAGCAATAAGTTCAGATGAGGTCCGGTGAGCTTCGCATTTGAAGCATTACAATAATGTGTGGTCCACCGCGAGAACCTGCTCGCGACTTCTGTCTTGAAAAATACCAACAACAGCGGTTGTAGTGCTTACCTGAATTATGTATCAACACCCGAGCAGACTTTTGGAAACAACCTCAGCTCCTCAAGATGTGTGTGTGAGCTGAAAACAAAAGTCAGACTCCTCATACATCAGTGGACTCACCCGGTATGACTAGCTAACGCCAAACTGTAGGTGGCAGTAGCAGGGAACACGAGTCTGGTGTTGCCAGATTTGAAGATATTACGTAAATATGTTTTTGTGGGCGTGCGTACTGTATGAAATACGTTGTCACTAGTGGTGGAAAGTAACTAATAACATTTAGTTAGTTAAGTACTGCATTTAAGTATGATTTAGAGCTACTTTTACTTTAATTGAGTATTTCCATTTTCCGCTAATTTACCCTTAATCCACTCCTACATTTCAGAGGGAAATATTATAGCTACGTTTTACTCTACTACTACTACTACTACTACTACTACTACTACTACTACTACTACTACTACTACTACTAATACTACTACTAATACTACTACTACTACATTTATTTAATTAATTCAGTTACTAGTTACTTTACAGCTTCAGATTGTTAATAAAAAATATGGTCAACAATAAAATCTGATATAGTATTATAGATTTAGCAACACAGCAGTGTATAACGTAATTACAATTGGTCCCACCTTTACCAGCTGCATCATTAAAGTCATACATTAATCTATCAATGATTATAATCCAATACTATAATACACATTATTCTGAAATGTGCTATTCTGCATAATGAGTAGTTTTACTTTTGGTACTTTAAGTATATGTTGAAGCTACTTTTGTACTTTTACTACTGCTACTTAGGTAAGATCTTGAATACAGGACTTTTACTTACACATATTTTTACACTGTGGGATTGCTACCTTTACTTAAGTAAATGATCTTCCACCACTATAGCTCAAAGAGTTGGCTGGTTTAATGTCTATCTTTTTTATATTCGTGAGAGCTCAATGAGAATTTAGAGAGATATGGAGTAGCCTAAAAATGTTAACTTCTGTCTGCCATTTCTTTTTAAATCCTAAAACCTTTGCTTATTCCTTCCTTAGCTGCCAATTAAAGCACACATATACATATGGTTGTCTGTTTGAATAGAGCATTCTAACCTGACAGAAAGACATACACATGGCCAGATTACCCGGCTAGGATGTTCCAGAGTAAAATGTATCTATAGGCTTCTATTGGCCCCCTGTTTTTTCTCATACTCATTGCTGTGTGTACAGCGTTGTCTTTGAGAACCTAACCGGTACAGTTACAAAGCAAACTACGCATGGCAGTTCATTATACATTTGGCCAGAGCCCCAGAAAATGTGTGGTAATTTGATTAAACATAGGCTAAATTATTTTTTTTATATAATAAATGAGGCCGCCATTGTAAATAAGAATTTATTATTAATGACTTACCTGGTTAGATAAAATAAATATGTAGCATGCAACTATCAATATATATAATATCAACTACCATAATAAAGACAGGGCCCCTGTGCAAGACATGCCTCACGATTACATACAAATTCAACAGCCACCTTGAGATTACAATTAAATTATTGGTGGTTGATGTGTAGCCTACAATTAATTGGATTAGCAAAAAATTATTTGACACAGTGAGTCTGAGTTTGTGATGTCTATTGACAACAGGACCTGGCAACCCTCACCAGTCGCAGTATATTGTCGTCTGTCGATAAATAAAGACGTAGAAAGCATAGAAATAGAGCAGGTAGAAGATGCACCAATGAAATGGCTGTCATCCTGTGTTTTTATTTTTATGAAAGCATCTGAAAGTGACTTTTTGTTACAGAGTGGTTAGTATTGGGGCATGTTACAAACTAGAATATAAAGATGGAATATGTATCTATTGAAATATCCAGGTAATATCACAGTTTTATTGAACTATATACACAATTATGCGCTGGTCATGTTTTTTTACACACATTTCTCATTATCATTAACACACAGTAACACTACATTTAGTGCATCAAAAATAAATGGTGTCATCTTCCACGTGATGTCCTTTCTATCGAGCCTAACTCTTGCAGCAGTGCTGCTGCCAGCTGCCAGCCAGCGGACAGCCTCAGACTGCAGAAATAGCAGAGAAGGGCCACAAAAACATGGATCTAATCAGTAAACCAAGAAGCAAGTCAATCGTGTGGTTGTACTTCGGCTTGAAAGCAGATGAAAAGGGACAACCTTTGAACTCCGGCGAGGCCATTTGTCGTCTATGTCGAAAAATTGTTCTTGCAAAAGGTGGAAATACCACGAATTTAAGAAGTCATCTGAGACGTCGACATCGTGCTGATTTTTTCGAGACTCCTTCTTCCACGACCTCTGGATCTTTGTGTGAGCCTCAAGGTACACCACATCAAACGCTTTCACTGCGAGAATCTAAAGCGTGCATCACGTTTGAGTCTTGTTGCGCTGGCCGTATGTGCCACTTCTTCATTCATTCACCCCCTTTAAACAGACAGTGGGGCACTGTTGTGGGTTTTAAAGTTGCATTTAAATGTGAGAAGTTAAAGGGCAACGTTGGAGCACATATCTCATGGTATAAGTAAGCATAACATTTAGACAGACTGATGTGAGTGTATTTAGTGTCACTTCTATGAATGCAACATTTTCTCCGACCATGCATTGAGATTGTATCAGATACATTCAAAGAGTGTATATAATCAAGATAATGGCTTACACTCAAGCGTCGTTAAGTAACACCGACAGCAAGTTTTCAAGTAAAATAGTAACGTTTTATGATTCTTTCAACGGGGGGTTATCTAAGTAATAACGTAAGTAATAACGTACATAACATAATTTCCGTGTCACATTTAGGTAAATGAGTGTTAATTTTCGTAGCAGGGCTATTACAAAGAAACATCCGTAAACCTCCTAAATATGCTTGTACGCATGCGCAGAGGGTATACGACCCAATCGCCAGAAGTCTGTTTTACGGCAGTCTCATACCGTTGTTGTTTCCATGGTATCACCTAAACAGTCATTCACGTAGCCTGTTGTAAGGAGTCGAGTGTAACATTTCGGCATATTTTTCTATTTAAAATATAATTTGGTGACGGATATGTTGCTATTCTGCCGCTGTCGTAATAAATAACAGTTCGGCAGTTAGTTCAATGGTGGGCCAGTCTGCGCCGCCATCTTTTAGCGTTCTAAAATCCCTTTTCTGAACCGTCTCTTCAATACAAGCTGATAACGAGTGTGGTATAATCGCCGTATAGCACCGGAACCTCACTGCTTGAGCGGTATCACTCCACGCTTTGTTTTCAAGGCCACATTCTAATACCTGTTCTCCCCTCATTTTACATTGATAGCTGATGGAGCTAACAGCTAACACTATGAATGCAGACCTGAAAGATTCTTTTGAAAAACCGGATTTGTTTAAAGAGGAGATCATTCTGAAAGAAGAAGATGAGTCACAAGAAGAGGAAGAGTGCGAGTTAAATCCTGCTGACATTTCTAGACATGTCATGGTGTCCAACTTGGAACTGGATGAACTTGAAGACAGTAGGAGCGAAATAAGTATGCTTACAAAGAAGCAGACGACGTGGGCTGTGAATTGCTTCACTGGCTGGTTGGAGGCCCAGGGGCTGCAGCCGGACATGGCTACAATGGAGAAGACCGAGCTGAACGCGGTGCTGAGACACTTTTACGGATCAGTACGAAACAGCAAAGGAGAGCTGTATGGGATTTCTAGTTACATTGCGCTTAGAGCTGGACTTAACCGTTACTTCAAAGATCCTCCTGTCAGTCGCCCCGTGAGCTTAATGAGAGATGCTGAGTTCACCTCAGCCAACAAGGTGTTCTTGGGAGTGCTCAAGAGAATTAGGAAGTCCGGTCGAGACATAACTTTACACCATCCGGCACTGTCCCCTGATGATATCCGCATCCTCAGACGCTCTCGTGCGATGGACCCCAGCACTCCAAAGGGTCTCCTAGGCAAAGTCTGGTTTGATATTCAGGTACATTTCGGCCGCAGAGGGAAGGAGGCCAACAGGAATCTAAAGCCAGACTCATTTGTAATCAGGAAAGACGAGAGAGGACTCAGATACTGCACTTTATACTTTGGCGACGACGCAAAAGCTCGTATTGAGAAGGACCGATGCTCTATGTTCGAGAAGCCGGGCAGTGAATTCTGTCCTATTACTTCTCTTTTGGAGTACATCAGCAAGCTCCCGTCCAACGCAACTGCCCTTTACTTGCAGCCTAAGAAGGATCTTACAGATGAGATTTGGTACAGCCTCGTCCCCCTAGGAGTCAATTATCTGGGCTCAATGTTGTCTCGCATGTCTAAAGAATCCCGCACGTCAGTCATCTACACCAATCACTGCATCAGGAGCACACCCTTTCACCAACTGTGTGATGCAGGAATGGAGGCAAGAGAAATTATTCCTGTCAGCGTGCACAGGTTAGGATGAGTTTATTCACCTGTGGACATCTTAATTTACATTTATCCCATTACGCCTACTGAAATAACTTAAATATGTGTTTTTTTTACGACAGGTCAGAAAGCTCCCTCCGAAGTCACCAGACGCCATGCCTCGGAAGCCAGAAGCCGCAGAGAAAGATATTACCAAAGATCGTTTCAGCTGGCCCAGCAGGTCTGTTACCAGACAAGTGGGCACCTCCAACAGAAGTTCACTCACACATTCTGCACCATGGCTGCAATGGATTCAATGTTATCTTAGTAGTTACTGAGTGAACTCTTCAGATAAATGTGCGAATGACTCAACGTGATGCTGGATACAAGACGCTCTAGAAACATACATTTTTCTGACGGGGGAACAAAATAAAATGAATTAAAACAAACTCAAAGCTTCTCTCTTTGCTATAAGTAACACAAATATTTGTACTTACTATATGTAGTATAGTAACAATCACATTCTAAAACTGTAACATCCTCCAAAGGTCTCGTCTTTATTTCCTGTGTTGCTTAATTCCGGCATCTCTATTTTGTTACCTAAAACAACATAAAACATAAAAATGTATTGTCAATAGCAGCATCTCAACAGTCCAAATTTGATTTTCTAACAATTTCTCTGTTTTTTTTGCCTCTGCAGGTTTGGATTTAAACCATGAAGAATTCTTCGAGGATTTCCCATTTCTCCACAGTGCTTCAGACTCGAACTACGTCCCAGACGCTGCGCTGCCTCCCGGAGAGCCGTGGCTCCACGGCGGCCCCTCCCGGGCGGCGCTATCCCTGCCCTCCTGCCTGTGCCTGTGCGAGGACGTTGGCTCTGGGATGTCTGGTCCTGGGTCTTCTGGCGAAGAGCAGATGGAAGAGATAAAAGTGTACGCCAAGTGTCACCTTCAGAAGGGCGTCATGTTTGGACCGTTTGTAGGAGAAGTGTGCAGAGGACAAATGCCGACCAACCTTAAATACGCCTGGGCTGTAAGTACACAGGTTTGAGTAGACGTAGATGCTTTTTGTGCTACAATCACATTTATAATCCATGATTTAATTTGTGTTGATAATGAGCAGGAATTCCACATTTGAATTGGTCATAATATTTAAATAGTTGACATACTCATTGCTCCCATCTCCAGATCCGGGATGAGGCTGCTTTTGTCTACATCGATGGTTCTGATGAATGCAAATCTAACTGGATGAGGTGAACAGTTCTTACTGATTCAAGTAGTGTTTCTCTCTCAGTAGTTTCCCTTTTCTCTTCTGTTGTATTTTATTTTTTTCTAAACGTAATCTAGTGTTTTCCGAGTGGCTCTTACTTCCCTGGTCACCGTTACATACTATTCATGTTTGCTGTGTGTTTCAGGTATGTAACATACACCAGCAGTGAGGAGGAACACAACCTGGTCATCTTCCAGTTCTATCGCCACATCTACTACAGGGTTACCCAGACCATCACAGAGGGAGCAGAACTCAGGGTCTGGATTGGCAAGGATTATGCAACCCTGCTAGGTCTCAGGATGGGTGAGTACTCTCACTGGAGCATAGTCTATTGCAGATCTATATATGTCTTTCACTTCCACCTTAATTTTCAACTGACAATAAGTGGAATCGTAACTTTTATTTTGAACGACTTGAAGGAATGCTTCATCCTGTGTAACCTTGAATTCTTGATGAAACCTTTGCATGCCTCCACAGTAAGAGTTTGCTGTTGATAAATGTGGCCCTCGTTTACTTCAATTTATCAAGAATATTCCAAGTTCTTTGATTCTTCTTTCACGAATGAGGCATGCAAGAAAAACAAAGTTTTCTTCACAAATTCAAGGTGACACGGGGTGAGTAATTGTTATACAAATTATCAATTTGTGGGTGAAGTATTCCTTTTTAAAAGTGAAAATGTAGCTTGCTAAAATCGACCAACGTCCTATGCATTTGTTTTTGATCGTGGGGGGGGGGGGAAACAGGTGACAACGTGAAATGTGAAGTTGGAGACAAAGAGACAGTTCTGCGCCTGCTGCAAGACATCCAATTGGTCACTTTACCAGAGCCCAGCAGCTCCTCCTTTTGGTCAGACCACATCCAATCACAGAGCCCCATGCTTGTCATCAGTGATGTGACGACGATGTCAAACCACGACGCAGCCAGTGATTCCGGCATGATTTGTGGCTCCTCCCAGATCCCTCTCCCGTCCCCTGGCTCACATTCATTTGAAAAGGCATACGATTTTATGCCTGGAACTGAGAAACTGCTAAGTAACCCAAACGCCACACAGAACAGCCCGTGGTACTTTTTCGGGTTGGAGCCGGACCCTACCGGTCGGCCTCTGGACCGGAGCACCGCGGTGTGTAAGCTGTGTGCGGAACATGTGGGCTGCGGAGGAGGAACAGCAGATCTCCAAAACCACCTGACCATCAAGCACCACATCAAAACACGTGACACTAACAAGGATCGGAGTCTTCCGACAATAGGTAACTATTCCTGTCCACACAGAATGCACCCCGAGTGACATGAGTCTGTACCAAGCTTCATGGCAATCCATCCAACCTCATCAGAGCACTAGAGCAGGTGTGTCAAACTCAATTTCAGGGGCCAGACATATATAATTTAATGACTTGTTTTTATTTAACTGAAAAAAATATATATTATATTGTCGCATATTGCCTTCTCACATACAATTTGGTCCACATAAACCAACCTGAAGCTCTTTTGTACGATGGCATATTAGGGCCATTGTAAGTATATATTTTTTCAATAAATAAATATGAATATTCCAGAATAATGGCCCCCTCACCTGGCTTCGTAATTATTATTATTATCATTTATGTTTTTTTTTTAACTTACAATAGTACGGAAGCCCTGAGAGGCAAGGTGTAAAAAAAAATAAAAAATATTGATCGAAAAAGTTTATCTTGTACATACAAGATACTGTCTCATAAGATACAATTTTCTTTTTTGCCTAAACTAAATGAATGAAAGTCTTGCCTTTTTTTATTTTTATTTTAAGGAAAATGTGTACATCGTTCGGCCCTGCCTCCTGATGTACCACACCTCTGGGTCCCACACCCGTAATTCTGTATATTAATAAGCCATGTGCTCATGTTGTCTGAGAAACGATGGAAGATTCAGTGTGAGCAGTGGACAGATGAAGAAAGATACATTTACCTTTTTAGCGTACATTCATTTAAATTATTATTTGCAATGTTTGTTGAAACTATAGTTAACCTTATTTGTTAACTTGTTACACGTAATAATGTTCTGTGGACAGCCTGAAGGTCCGATGACATCACTCTGCATAATAAGTATTTCAAATATATTTCAAGCCACCAGGTGGCTCTACAAGTATTCATATGTATGACAGCATACTCATTTTGTAAAAATATAGCTTGGCTAACTCATAGTGAGCCTTGCCCGGCGCATTCAAATGTAGAACAGTTTTCACCATTAGCTCAGTGTCTGCTGGCCCCCCTCCAGTTAACATTTATTTAGACAAATACAAAAATTAACAAAATTATTAGTTATTAGATTTATTGAAGTTTTGTTCTTTTTTTACAAAAGGTCAACTGCGTACGCAGCCATTGATGGTTAACAGCTGTCTGGCCAACATACTCCCCCTGGTATTGCCCGCTCATGTGACCAATGCCATCGTCAACTTTCTCATCAAGGATCTCCAGCCCCCAGCGCTGGTGGAAGGGGACGGCTTCAAACAGTTGATGCACACCCTGCTGCCCACCTACAAGGAGCTGCTTTCACCTCGTCAGCTCGAGAACCTCCTGAAAGAACATCACACCAAAGGCAAGACGAGCCTGGCTCTGCTGCTGAGGAGCCAAATGCGAAGCGGCGAAAACGAGGAGATGTCAGACTACACTGCTCCCATCGAGTTTGAGTCCAGGAGACGTGGGCGACCTCTCAGCCATCGGAGGGAAGTGCCTCACTTTGTCACTTTAAGTGTGGATGTTTGGTTCCACAACTGGCAGGGCAACCCTGAGAGGTACCTCACCCTCTGGGCGCATTACATAGACTGTCATTTTAGTTTTCAGAACCTGGCTCTGGCAACCCAAAGGTTGACGGAGAGCGGGGTGAAAGAGTACAGCCTTGGAGCAGTGGAGGCTCAGGTGAAAGTGATGGCCCAGGAGTGGGGAATCTCCCAGCCTAATCTGGTCCTGCTGGGAGGGAAGGTAAGGAACAAGATTAGGCTGGGGCCAGCGCAGTGTGAGAAAGGTGGAGAGGCTGCAGGGAGCGTTCCTCACCCGAACTCAACAACATTTCTCGAGAGGGAGGACTCCGTGTCACCCGAGGAACCGCACGGCCATTCTATTGAAGGACTTCCATCTGTGCCGTGTTTCTTCAGCGCCGTGCAAGGCTGCATCGAGGAAGTGATGTCACACTCCGTCATCTCCAAGACCCTCGGCCAATTCCAGGTTATTCTCGCAACCCTGTTCCTGCCACCTGCTCAAAACAGAGGCTCGTTGGAGCACCACGGCCACAGTCTGTCGAAGACCCTGACGAAAGCAGAACATGCAGAGCTGAAGTCGTGGGCTCACAGCCGGCCGACGTGGAACAAGCTGTACCCTCTGCTGAGCACGCTCGTCAAACATAAAAGCCTTTTCTGTGATACGATGAAAGGGATTAAAGGCGAGGGTTTGTCTAAAGAAGACACGGGTTCAGAATCCAGTTCGCCTGGCAGCTGCCACGCCAACTCCACCTCCAACACGTCCTCTTTGCGATCTGAATGGAAGGTTCTGGAGGAGCTGTGTTTGGTCCTCAAACCTCTGGACGTGGCGTGTCGGACACTCGCCAAGGAGGCGTTCCCCCGTCTGTCCCTTGTCAAGCCCATCCTCACGGGCCTGCTCTCCCGCCACCTGGTGTCGCGGCCGGGTGAATCGTCAGCCGTCCTGAAGGAAGTGAAGAGGATGATGAGACGGAACTTGGCGAGCTGTTACGACAACCCTATCGTCAACAGGGTTCTGTGTGTGGCGTGTTCCCTCGACCCCCAGTTCCATGGGCTGGGCTTCATGGAGGACAAGGTGAGCGGTAAAGTTAAAACAAGTCGACCTTTCGCTAAACCCCGCCCTTCTTAGTTATTGTTGCTAAGCTTTCTATTCTTGTACGTCTCATATGGATACAATTAAAACAGTCGGATGCACAATTACAGTGAAGCAGTCGCTGGCAATGAAATCCTTTATTCTCAGGCTCCCCTTGTATACAAAGAAAATTTTTATCTAAGACATAAAAGTTAAAATTTGGAAAGAAAACTGAATATTTATCAAATAGAATGAAGAAAAATATAATAACTTATTGTACTGTGGTACACTGGTGTACAGTTGTGATGCAATGAATACACTGTAATACAGTCAGATGTGCATTAATTAATTACGTACGTATGTACAGCACATACCACCAAGTCTGTTACTGAAGATTTTATTTTGTTTTGGGATTTCCATTTTATTTTGAAATGTATATTCATGATTCATACTGAGAAATTTCTGTTTCTGTCCATTTCTGGTGCTAATGTGCTTGAACGTCGTTTTCCAGGAAGTCTGAATTACATTCACTTTTGAGGCTGCCTTCTTCATCTGTTATTTGACTAATCCCCTCAATGTTTAGATGGAGGGATACTCCCAAATGTAAATCTTATTGTTGCG
Organism: Cottoperca gobio; assembly: GCF_900634415.1. NCBI lineage: Eukaryota > Metazoa > Chordata > Actinopteri > Perciformes > Bovichtidae > Cottoperca > Cottoperca gobio. The sequence continues at coordinate 21,280,134 of NC_041355.1, read as the reverse complement.
ATTGTCTTTAAGGAGCAGACAGCCACTTTTGAATGGCTGAAGAAAGAAGCTGTCAGGATTGTGAAGGAGGACAGGAGGAGGAGCCACGGTAAGAAGCAAAGCCAGTGCAAGAGAAGCCCCTCACCTGGGTCACCAGAGTCAGAGTGTGACTTCCTGCGGAGGAGCAAGCGCCTCAAAGAATCCCGTCCGATCAACTTCAGAGAGATGGAATATGAAGAAGAAGAGAGTGACGCAGGAGAGGCTGATGAGAGCGAGTGTGCAGACCCGGGCCCTCAGAGCGGACTCTCTGGTATGGAGTTTCTCCTGGGAGACCTGTTCTGCTCTTCCCCCAAGAGCAGGCAGAGCTCCGTGGAGGAGTCTATAGAGATGGAGATGTCTGTCTACAGAGCCGACAAGGGGGCTTCGCTGGGAGTGGAGCCCCTGCAGTGGTGGAGGACGAAGGCAGGGCAATTTCCACTGTTGGCCACAGCAGCAAGGGCCTACCTGGCTGCCCCCGCAGTGGCAGGTAGCGCTGCACAGGACTTTGCTCAGGAAGGAGCGGGAGCCGCATACAGGAAGAGATCCAACATTCCACCAGAGAGTTTGGACTCAATCTTGTTTCTGCACCACAACCACATGCGCACCACTGAGAGTGGGCGAACAGCAGTCAGGAACGACGACAGGATCGAAAAGGTCCTATAAACACACATACCACATTCAAAACTTTTTCACAAGCTCTCAATTTAACAATCTCAGCTACATGTGTAACTCTTACCCTCTTTATTAAGCAAAGTCACTGACTTGCAAAGATTCAAGATGCAATATTACTCAAAAAGTAACAGTGGTGTGATATTTAAAAATGTTATTTCCTGAAGGCTAAAGAGAAAAAAGAGACAAAGAAAATCTGTTTTGTACTGTGTCTAGTTTGGATGGTTATTCCTCTGATCTACATGTAACTTGTATTAAGTACCTTGTAGCGCCTCGTGCCTTACCACTTTGGATACAATTATACCCGTAATGCAAATTTCTAGTACAAGTGTGTAGATTGAGACATAGATGAAAGTCCTCCATGGTAGCATTGTGTAAAACTGCTCCCGTGTGCCTTTTGCTTTTTCATTAAGACTTATTTTTTAATTTATGAATCAGTATATTATGAAAGACGACTCCAAAGACCAAATATTATGCTGCATTTCCACCGAATGGTCGATCGAGGTTCCGATACTAAAAGGTGAAGTTAAAACACTGCAGACCACTGATTGGTAAAAGAAAATCGTGACACGGGACATCCTGCACAAACGCGCCATTTTTAAATAGCCAAGCTACCGTCGGTAGTGACTGCAATTTGTTTTTATTCATCACTAGACTTAAAAAAATGTCAGCTTGCAAAACTACGGCGTACAATTGACTAAGTGCAGACGTTCGTCTGTTTGGTTGCCGATGAAAGGATTCGGAGAGTGTTGAAGATGAAGTCACTACGTTCAGCTGAGAATGACGCCCACACTGAGGAGGTACTCTGCAGTGGAAAACGAAATAGAGAAAAGGACCAGGTAGCAAATGAGACATTATCTTACCTAATGCTACTTTTTTTTTTACGGTTTAAGTGATCATGAAAGCGATTTGAAGAAAGAAAACATTCTGAAGACAAAACTTAATTAAACAGGAGTTGCTATTACATTAACATTGTAGACCTGCTGTAATTCTGAAGGTAGTTTGTTTTATGTTTAGTGAAACCTAAACATTTAAAAACATTTACATAGTGTACAACATACTCATCATCACACTATGAAAGCTGCAGTTAATTACACTTATGTTTGCTGGAACTGGACCAGGTTTATCCTGACAGTAGTGCATGAGACAGAAAATAAAAAACTAATCCTGTTCCCCTCATCTGTATTTTCAAGATTCCACCGCGCCCAAATGAAAACGACCAATCAGAGCCGAGGAGTCTCTAACGCAGTGTCAATGATGTGCCTTCACTGCTCTTCAACTCTGATCAAATATGAATCAAGAATATGTTACGGCATTGCCTTTTTCTCGACTCAAATGTTTTCAAAAACATATTTTAGCGTACTGTTACTGTGAAATGAGAACGTTTGTGACCCGTCCGCCATGTTGAAAACAGTCGAGTCAAAACCAAGCCCCGCCCACCGGCTGGCTGACTTCCTTCGGTGCTTTGGAGATGGAGGAACATGATTTTTTCACAGATTGTCTGTTTCATGCACTACTGTCATGGCATAGTGACGGTTTGAGCAAATATCACAAAAGGTTATTTTTACTAAAGTTACCAACTGTAGCTTAAACGCAATGAATGGAGCTTATTAGAAAAATGTCTGTATTGTTGTAGACTGTGATGTTCTTGAAGTCTTCGACTGTTCACGTATGTGCAGAAAAACTGTCTTTTCTTTAAGGTGTCTCACTGTAATCTAAATATACCTGTCCATTTACCTGTACTTTTAAAACAAATAAAATATATGACCATGAATAATACACTGTTTATAAACAGACAGTATTATTATTTGTTGTGTACTGTGGGTAATAGTGGACATATACATTTGAATAATAATTAAAGCTCAGAAATGTCAGTCAACTACTCAAAGTGTAGCCCATTTACAATAAACAATAACAGGAAATATGTAATAACACACATTTTCTATTAAACTATCAACACATTTTGGATAATACAAAACATAAAAAAGCAAGCATTAAAAACATTTGAAATGATATCTGCATTTGGATTAAAAAAATGATAGTTATACAAAATATCCTGAAATCCTGAATAGCAACAGCCAGGCTCTAAGAAATCATGAAAAACTCTGAGGGACTAAAACACTATTTGTTTAACTTTAACTTTGCTTCGGCCATTTTGAAGCCGTTAGCGGCGTCATTCTGGGCGTTGTCCTCTCTGACGGGCTACTTTCCTGCAGTGGATGAAGACGTAGACGGGATGGAGCATCAGAGGTCAATCAGAGCAATGTCCACCTGTAACAGACCAGAACAACAGTTCTCCATGTGTCTGAAGGCAGTTACAATACACCACCACTATAGTTTTATGTAGTTCGCCATGTGGACATACAGCACTGATCGGTAACAGTGGGACAAAATGTCTTTTCTTATGCACTCTAGGTTTTTCTGCGAAACTACTTTCTTGAGCACTTACGAAGAAGGGGTCTCCACCCAGAGCTCCTTTAACCAGGGCGAAGCAGGGGTACTGCAGGAGAGAGATAATAGCAGACATGAACATCACCAGGCCGTACAGCTTCCCAAAGTGGCAGGCTGGAAAACTGAGAGAGAAAGAGAGACATGCCATTTCCACAGGTGTCCATGACGTACAGCTCATTACAGTCTGTGATAAAAGGTCAGTAGACACAAACGACAATTTGGACTAAAGGATGAATTGGTCACTGTGACCTCGGAAAGCATGTTTTCTGGCCTCATCTTACAAAGTCATACGCTAATTATGAAAAATATCTAATGTGTAAAACCTGGTGGAGTACAATATGGCTTTAACCAAATTGGTCTTTTCTGCAGGACTATTGTGTTGTAAGGTGTTTCTTTTATTTTGTCCATCCAGTCTGGTGTGTACTTGCTACTTACGCAATGATAATGAACGCTGCGTTTCCCCCGTAGAGGAAAGAGCGATTGAGGACCTGCAGAACAAAGGTGAGGTACTGTAGAGGGAGGAGAGGAAAGGAGGCGCACACAGAGAAGAGCAGACAGGGAGGTCAGGAGCAGAGACAGAGAGGAGGAGTGCAGTTACCGTATAACAGCAGACATTTGATTTATCAGGAGCCAGAGGCGTTCCCTTGTTTCTGTCCATGATGAGTCCGTTCCAGGGAGCACACAACACTCCATACAGCTGGGTCATGGCAAAAGCATTAGTGTACTGACTCACTGAGGGAGATATGGTGGGGAGCGACCAGCCAGAGAGAAGCAAAGAAACAACAGGAGTTGAGGTTGGTTGGCGGTTTAGCGAACGAGGAGAAAGCTGTCAGTGCGTGTGACAAAGACAAAGAAAAAGTCAGTGACTTTTATAATACGTTTTCTAAAATGAGTTACCCAGGTCGGGGTCATTGTTGGCCAACCGGTTGAGCATGGGATTGAGCGTGCAGATGAAGAGGTAGTGCCTCAGCTGCATTATGGACAACCACAACATGTGCCACAGGAAGAACCAGGACAGCACACAGCTCCGGAAACTCGCTACTAAACAGGTGGACAAATTAAAGCAAGTCCAAAAAACTGAAAAGTGCTTTAAAGTTGAACACATTAATATCTACTTGTGATGTTTGAAAGAAATGTAGTTCTGAGTTTTCTTCTTCTAAGCCCCTGGTCAAAGGATTAGTTCACCTCTAAATTCATCTTCTCTGTAACTCTATGCCAGGTGGAAGTACAGAACATGTCTGTCAGAAACTTTATCGGCAACTATTTTGATAAATGCAATTGAATTTGGCCAAAAAAGTAGCTTCTCTAATGTTTCTGCTTTTCTTTGTCATTTGTGACAGTAAATTAAAATTCTTTGACTTTTAGACTGTTGGCCGGAAAACAACGTGGATCCTGGAAAATTGTGAATGCTATTTATAAAAAGATTGTATAGACTAAAAGATTATAAAACAATACAGTAATACGCAGATTAATTGATAATGAAAATAAACGTGAGTAGATAGCATTATTAGTTATATGATCTCTATTTTAATTGAGAGAAACAATTTTTAGTTGAATAACTTATTTTTCAAGTCTCACTTTAATGATCTGTGCGCAGTTTAATTGATCCACCATGTTATCCACACCTGACTAAGTACCTTTTCCTGAGCCTTGGGCCTCTGTCCCATGCTCAAGTTCTGGTGGGGACTCCAGCTCCAGCTCTCAAACTGCTCCACATTGTAAGTGTTGGCCTTTCAATCTGCACATCAGGAAAAGTGAATGTCTATGTCATGTTTCAGCCGTGAAGAGCTAATACAGTAGCTGCTTCGAAGACAAGCTAATGTTCTCACCCGTAGGTGAAGTGTTGCAGCAGCGTGTAAGGGATGTGGGTTTTGGGCATCAGCAGGAAGGTCCTCAGCAGGTGTATGACGCTGCAGGAGGACAAAACAAGGAGGGAGGAGCGCAGAGATATTCCCTGTTCATGCAAAACCTGAAAAGCAGCGGGAAAATTCAAGACAATGGATAACAAAGTTCATTTGATGTCAAATTGTGAACTAGTGAAAGTCAAAACCAAGTACAACCTATCATCTTGCAATGTGAATGCTACAACGGTGTACTAGGGTCATTAAAACAAAAGAAAATTGCGATATATATCCGGAAAAAGATTGTGTGTTTTTTTTCTCAAGGAACCACATCGCTTCACTTTGCAAGGCTGGATCCACTTAATCACACCACAGTTGCCGTCTCTTGCCATGTAATATGCCTGCCCTTAATCATTTCACAGAATATTCAAGTTTGTTTGTCGTAAATTTACCAATTTAATCTTGTAATTGTAATTTACCTCCAAAGGCCCTAATAAGATGTCGTAGATTGCCTTTAATAGTGCCTGATGTTGTTGTTTTTTCAACTACCCATCTAGTAAATGATTTCAGATGCTGACAGAATGTCATTATAGTGGCTCCACCTTTACCTTGATGATCAGAAACACAGCAGCAGAGGAGTCAAAGTTACCATTGTACATGGTGATGATGGTGGAGCGATGAGCAGCAAACAGGTTCCCCACCTTCCCGGCACACAGAGACCCAATTCAGCGAAACAAAAAATATAGTTATGGGTAACTGGAGAGTTTAAACGTCTTTGAAAAATCAATTATTTTTAAATAGAATATGTCTTTATGCTATTTTATGTCAGAATTCACCTGCATGTTGGTCAGAAGGAGAAGAATTCCTCCCACAGCGATGCAGGACAAGGCAGGAAAAAGCAGCTCTGAAAATGCTACATGACTGAGGAACACAAACTTTACTCACAACTTAAGACATGATTTACCTTTGTAAAGGTGTACCTTATTAAGTGGCCACTGAGTGTGTGTGTGTGTGTGTGTGTGTGTGTGTGTGTGTGTACCTGCACTGGAGCAGGCAAGAAGAAGGGTTCCAGTCGTGTATAAAGCTCTGGAGAGAGATATGTGACTGAATTCTCACTTCATACAAAAAAGTAGGAAGGTTTAACATTTTATTGTTGATTGTTGATGTATAACGCAAAAGCTCCAGAAATCCACATTCCTTACTGTCCCAGAAAAGAGAGATTTCCATATTGGCTCCATGTGTGATGCCATAATAAAATAGGTGATACAATAATTGGTATCAGCAGGACATATTTACTATTAGGCTTTTTCCAACAGCAATATGCATATAGACGTGTGACACTGTGTGATAATATAAAAAAAGGGTTCAGGCTCAAATGAGGCGACTGTAATCTCTCTGTTAGACACTCCTTACTTTATCTCTGTAACCCTTACTGCCTTTATCAAGTGCAAACTGAAATATAAATGTGAGCTAATGGATCCTATATGGGTATCATGCATTAAATACTTACTTATTTCAAAATGTTAGCCACTTGTTTAGCATACTGAACATCCTTTGTGTCATTATTCTGAGGTCTGACTATTGTCTCACACAAGGAGCCGTTTGTCAAGTCAACTATAACCTGGACACAAAATATGTCCATGATGTTACTCGTCTCTATATACAGATTCTGCATATGAATCTGGGACAAGATTTTGGTATTGGAAGCATTCTGGTGTCTGTTTGTAGTCTGAGTGAAAAATAAGATGAACTCACATTCCCAGCAGCCTGGTTACCATGGTGCCAAATCGAACAGGTAGCTATTGACTAGAGTCAGGAAGTTGTTGAGGAACGAGGCGATGGTAAAGACCAGAGAGAACCGCTCATCCTGTCTACTGCAGTCTGTAGGAAACAGAAACAGAGAGAAAGCTTGGGATGATACGGGATGTTGAGCAGATTGGTGGTGGACACCGAAATGTAACCGATAAAAGGTGAATGAATATGGGAATTTGATTTCTCAGGGAGCAGAAACCAGACTCCAATGGGATGATAATGTTGCTCTAATGCTGTAGCGACACAAGGTAGTCCCGCCCTAAAGTAGCTTTGTTCCATCTGCAATAGCGGCCTTTAATAATCTGCCTTGCTGACACAATATGGATGCATGAAGTCTCTGGACTGTTTCTGTATGTTGCCATGTGTGTATCTGTTGCTATCTGTATGTTCACTATGTATTGCTATGTGTATGTATAGATGTTGTGAACCAGCTGTGAAAACAAATATCCCCCTGGGACAATAAATCTAAATCTAAATGGGAACATAATATTCAAAATGAACATCAGGCTGTGTTGAAGACGATTTGAAACTAGTTATTGAGACAATAAACTCATTAGGGAAATATTTAACGAGGTGAGAAGTAGGGTGATTTTCTCATAGACTTCTATACAACCGGACTTCTTTTTACAACCAATGGAGTCGCCCCCTGCTAGACATTAGAAACAATACAGGTTTAAAGCACTACCACATTGGCTTCACTTTCCAGACCCAGAGGCTACGTCCACTTATTTTATACAGTCTATGGTCAAACCTGAGTCCGAGTTGCTCACCTGTACCGGACACGGTGCCGTTGGTACCTGGGACGCTGACACACAGCTCACTGAAGTATCCATCCTCCATCAGCACAAACACCAGAGAGGCGAAACCAAACACCACACTGGCAAAGCACAGACACTCTAGCATCTCCGAGGCCAGAGTCAGCTTGTAGCGCAGCCTGGTACCAACCTCGTATCCCTGCATGCTTCACGCCCTTTCTCCCGCCCACAGGTTTACTTCCAGTAAGAGTTACTGCTCAGAGAAAGTTGTTGTCTTTCTGTTTCTCTTAGGCTCGCTGTTCCTCATATTCCTCGTCAAGCAGACTTTAAGAGTTCCCCTCAGCAAGTCCAGGGCAGTGAAGGTCTCTGCTGGATTAATGTTTCTAAAATACAAAACAAAAACAAAACAGGTGTTTATCATCTTTCAGTTACAGCCCACACAGTACAACATGGCCTCCAGGACTAAGCAGCATCTGTGTAGCAGATTAAATGGACCAATTTACACCCCATCTTTTTTGTTTTTCTACAGCATTTTGATTTAGTTTTTTATTTATAGAATGACAAGTGGTAAATATTGTACAGTTTCATAGAATGTGTTTCACAGACACTGCTCATGCTGGTAATTTATAAAACGTACATTTACATTTTTCTGATCAGGTTTAACACTAACATCTAGTAAGGATGCAACCTGGCGAGGTGTTCCAGGCACGTCCAGCTGGGAGGAGACCCCGGGGAAGACCCAGGATTCGGTAGAGAGATTATATCTCCTCACTGGCCTGGGAACACCTCAGGATCCCCCAGTCGGAGCTGGAGGATGTGGCCCGGAGAAGGGAAGATTGGGGTTCCTTACTGGAGCTGCTGCCCCCGCGACCCGATCCCGGATAAGCGGTAGACGATGGATGGATGGATGGATGATCAGGTTTAAGTAGTCTCTACTCAACTGCTGGGACACTAGCTACCACAGCACCCATTGCGATTGTGCTGGGACATGAAGGGAACACATTTGGATTCACAACAGTAAGCCCCATGAAAATAAATTAATATCTAATTAATTTATCTGGAATATCCTAAACAAAAAATAATTCACAAACTTCCTCTGAATTTATGGAGCAGTGGAAAGTAACTAGTATATTTATTCAAGTACACTTACATCTTAGTACTTTAAGGGGAATATTGTACTTTTTGCTCAACTAAATTAATTTGACAGCTATATTTACTTATATAGTTACTCTGCCGATTCAGAACTGAGAAGGCATTATGTTTATAAAATAGGCCTACAATGCATTACCATACGTTAAACCAGTTGTATATACTCTGGGTTTCTTACGCTGTAACTATATTTAAGTATTTTATATAAGACGATGTCATACGAGGAAATAACACAGCAGTTACCAAATATTTATCTCTCTTTACTTTTATGTTCAGGGTTGGGTATTAACGGACTACATGTAATCGGTATATGTTATCAGATGTAGTTTGAATTCAGTAACTGACTACATTTAAATTTAATTTGACCAGACCCTGTTCATTTTTACATTTTGGAATTTAAATAAACTACTCTAATATCTACTTCTCTCACCACTGTGTTGGTTAAATTTAGATCAGATGTCCCTTTTCTTTGTAATCCAGATAAATTAATTTAATCTATGAGTACTGACCATAGACAGTATATTTAAGGTACTGACACACATAGCACAACGTGGACAAACACAACTGATATTAGACTTTTATAAACGTGACCGTTAGAGGATTTATTAACATTTATCAACACAACATGAGTGAACATAGTAAATATTAGTATAAAAACACTAAATTCTGTATTTCTCTAAATGGAGACGTTAAATCAACTCACATCAGTCAAATCGCGCATCAGTCCGCACACACCTGCTGTCAGTTTATAATTTACATTAGAATGATGATCGTGATTTCCAGCTGATCAAGACATTACATTCTTCGTGAGCATCCGGGTCTGCGCTCTGCAGGACAGCGATGCACCGAGCAGCAGTATCTGCCTGCCTGTCAGAGATCCAGTTGTAATCGCAACAGGTGGAAGCAGAGTGGGAAACATATGGATCTTTTTTATTCGCAGTTATTTTCATGAGCAGCTGTTGTTGTTGTTGTGAATTACAGGATCATTTTACAGATTTGATATTATTTAGTCTACATGATGAAAACATTTTAATTCAACATTCAAAATAAAGAACTGCATCAAACTCACAAATGAGGCCAAAGGACATTTGGTAGGAGCGGTTTGGTAGAAGTACATTTACTTACTTCAAGTACTTGTACTTTACTTGAGTATTTCCATTTTCTCCTACTTTATACTTCTACTCAACTACAATTAAGAGTCAATTAATTAATTATTTCTTTAGTTACTATTTACTTTGCAGATTCCAGTTAATAATACAAAAAATATTAACAACAAATCATTCTCATATATTAAATTTGATTAAGATAAGACTTTATTGACCTTGTGATGAAATTCACAAGCTACCCTGCAGTGTAAATAATATAAAAACACCTCTTTAGCCAACTGCAACATTTTAGTAATGTACATTTTAATACATAAATGATTTATGATGATAAAATGATAAAGGATTTAATAATATAATAAACATTATTCTGAAACAGGCAATATGTCATGATCCTGGTGTCCCTGCTTCCTGTTTTATGTTGAAAAGTTCACTCCGCTTTGTGTCATGTCTAGTTTTACTTCCTGTCTCTGTGTCCTTCCTGTGATTGTTTGCCCTGATTAGATCCTCCTGTGTCCATCACCTGCTGCCCTTGTGTCTTTGCCTGCCTCCTCCAGCTGTGTCTCGTTCATGTGATTAGTGTCTGTACTCTGTATATATATACCTGTCTGTCCCTGTTCCTTGTCAGTTCGTCAACCAAGTTACCTGGTGTCCTCGTGCCACCATGTCATCCTGGTTTGTTGTTTCTGTTCATTTTAGCCTGCTACCTCAGCTTTTGCTTTAAACCTATTTTCTATGCATTTCAGCTAGTGATGGGATGATGATACCTCAAGGAGTGTATTGACACACTATACAAACTGTGTCGGCACTGTATTGATACTGCGCCGGTCACCCAATAGTGCCCCCTGTAGTTGTTAGAAAATCATTGCAGGTAAAGAAATTCCTTGTTTGTGTAAATGCTAAACTGAAATTTATCTGAAAACTATTCAAACCACTTACCAGAACAGAGTAAAAACTAAGGTGGCGCACTGCATTCACTTGTCAAAGAAAAAATGACAATGACATAGGGTATCTATCAGGATCTCGTAATAACAAGATAATATGAATAAAGCAAGTGTAAGGCTATTTCACTGACTATCATATGTATCACAGGTGACGTTGCATTCACTTGATAAAGTGAATGCAATGCGCCACCCAAAAAACATATGGTATATAATGGAAAAACTAACAGTAAACAGTAGTGATGGGACGAGCAACACTGGTGCGTCAGCACTGTGCCGAGAGCCCAAGAGTGAAACCCCGTATTGGTGCGTGTATTGCTTTAAGAACTAATCACGTGACCGATACAGGAAGTGTATCGGTTGAATTTGTCGCGCCAAAGTGTGTTTATAAGGAATCAAACTGTATCAACATGTCGTGGGTTTGTTGGATGGAGTTTTGCTGTTGCGTTATTATGGATCGTTCAAGGAAGTTTTCCCCGGTGTGGAATCATTTTGATCTTCTGACGCCAAACAAGGTAAATCTTTTTCTCCTTTGAGCACTGTTTACTGTTAGTTTTTCCATTATATACCATATGTTTTTTGGGTGGCGCATTGCATTCACTTTATCAAGTGAATGCAACGTCACCTGTGATACATATGATAGTCAGTGAAATAGCCTTACAGGATGAGATTATGGAGCAGCTACATTGTTAGCATAGCCCTGATCGATCCAAACAAAACATGAATTCAGACCTTTTACAACCCGGCATCATGATGCAGTTACTTCGGCATCCGTTTGATGCGTTTAGTACAAGTTAATCACAGCAAAATCTGTTTATTTTGAGTTCATACTGCTGGAATAAACTAGGTTAATTCAGTCTCCATTTTTGGTTAGAACACAGCATTACTCAAAGGTTTACATCTCATTTTTATTCAAGGTCAAAGGTTTGAGACAATCACATTTAATCAAATGTCATAATGGATATTTTTAGACCTAGATACATTTGCTTTGACTTAACAGTCATTAAAAACCGGCATCAAGTTATGGCCAAAAGTGTGTTTTGTGAGGTCACAGTGACCTTGACCTTTTACCTTTTGTGAACCAAATTCTAATCAATCATTCATTCTTGAGTCATGTTAGTGGACATGTTGGATCGACCTTTGGAACGGTCAAGACCATAAGGACGCAGAGGCAGGAGATACAGCAAACTCAAAATGTGGGCATTTATTTTCAATTATTATTATTCATGTCACCAACGCAGCAGCAAGGCCAACTGCGATGCCCAGGTCCCCAGGGTCACCTGCTATGGCTCCCTGGCTGGATGTCGACAGGACATTTGTGCCAAATTTGAAGGCACTCCTGGTGTTTCCTGAGATACGGACAGGCAGGCGTCCGTACAACAAAACATTATGAACTAAAACATGCAAAAGCACTTCCACTAGTTCAAAAGGGGAAACTGCCGCATCCATATGAATTATTTGGACACACCGGATAATGTCAACATTTTGCTGATTCTTGATCATTCCCTTCTTGTTCTGTCTTCCTCTGTTTGGCCAGCTTTTTACAGTAGAGGCTGACGTGAACCGGGTGAATAAAGGTGAGCAGAGACACCAAGGTGACACCCACATTTATCTGAGAGACGGGGTAAAAGATTATTGAACTGGTTAACTCCTCCAGTTTCAAGTCTGGGCAAGTAAAAGAAATTTATTTTTATACACATTATACATGTGAAAATATATAGTAGTGAATTGTGGAGTTAGATGGTATTTTCTTTTGGCAGGCCTGAAATCATGGCTCATCCTCAACACAACCCATCCCCTCATACTATATGAAGACATGTCGCCCAACCCCATATCCCCTGTGATTAATCGACTAGCCGACTACTTTTTGGGAGTAGTAGATGACAACTAAAAGGTCCATTTAAGCGTTTCTTAAATGGGGGGTACTAGTACCCTAGTGGTACTTTCAAGTACTGCAGGGGCTACGGGAGATATTTTTTTAATTATAAAAATGTCATGCATAATTTGTTAAATAATACTAGAATACATTTTATAAAAAAAAAAAAAAAATGTAAACCACATATTTAATATTCATATTTTCAATGCAATCATTAACTGCCGTAAACCGCCAACTGCTGCAACAATCACAATCACGTACACAGTTGTTTTTTCAATTACGGTCTGCTCTGGTCGGGGGGTACTTGGCGAAAAACATATTTCAAAAGGGTACTTTAGTGAAACGGTTTGAGAACCACGGCCCCACAGTTTCAGAGCAGAGAACACCGCTTATTTTTTCACGATTATTAAACTTAATTGTATATTCTTTTATCATTCAAATTTGGCTTGATTGTTAATAACACATTTTTCTGTCGCCTGACTTGGATCACATTTATGTTTGCTTTACTCAGACTTTAAGCAAGGCTAATTACACTGTCACACTTCCTCTTGACACTTACATAGAGCGGATCGCCGTGGAGCTGGTGCTGGATGACATGTTGGATTGGAAACTGGAGAAGCAGCACCAGAGTTGATAATGTCATCACCATCCCTGACAGCTTCCCAAAATGACACATTGGGAAGCTATAGGAGAGATTAAGAGAACAGACAATAGCAGAGGAGAAGCGTCAGATTGAGGGATAAGAAGGATATTGTTGACTAAATTTGCTCTCTACTCTAAAGTGCAGTGGAATTAAGGAGGAAATGTGAACGTACGCAATGCAGAGAAAAGCTTGGTGTCCCCCGTAAAAGAAGGAGCTGTTGACAACCTGCAGGATGAAGGTGAGGTACTGCAGAGGGAGGACAGGACAGGTGAAACACACACAGAAGAAGAAACACTGCAGCGAGGACAAGAAGAGGGCGAGAGGGGTTGAATGCAGGTCTTCTTCCCGCTTGGTCTTTCCTGGGAAATAGGCGAAAGATAATGATAGTTAATGATGGTCAACAGTCTTTGTTGGAACTATCAATAGAAAAGACGATTGAAACTCAACCCAGGCAAATATAAAACATTGTTTTAATTTAGAACACCTGCAGATAAGGACTATTGGAGTATATATTCCAGGAAATACCCCTGACCGAAAGCACAGCATTTAAGGATTTATTTTGAAGAATTTCCTTTAGTTAGGTGCCTGTCAGAAGTCACATGATCACACACTAATCACTGAGCATAAACCACACACGCATGCATATAAAGAGATCTACAAATGCAGAAAAATATGCTATGCATTTTGAGCCTTGGACTCATCTGTGAATCTCTCAAATGGTGACAAATGGCCCAACATTTAGTGAAATAAAAAGTTTTGTTCCACAGTATAATTTGGAGAGAAATTAACTAACCTTGAGTCAGAGGCCTGCGCTTGTGTCTGTCCAGAATGAGGCCGTTTATGGGTGCAATCAGCACTCCGCACAGCTGGGTGAGGGCAAAGGCATTGGTGTAGTGACTCACTGGAGGGGTGGAAGGAAAGAACGCTTGGTTTAGAGGAGGAAACACTTCGGTAATGAAGAAAAATGGCAAAAGTGCTTAGGGTTAGTGTGCCAGAATTTAAACTTAAAAACAATTAACTAACATTATCAACAGAATGTGAAGAGGTAACGGTGCCGCCAAGTGCCGGCTCTGCCGACCTCTCTCCCCGGGGGGCTGCTCTCCTGGCTGCGCCTCCACCGGGAAGACTGGACTAATATGTGGGTCGTTTTCTAGTTTCTGCCACTTTGGATTTAGTCCAATAAACAAACTAACGTAACGTTACACGGACTACAGCCCCAGTTAATATTAGTGCCCAGTAAACACAGATGATCAGCTCCACATGAAGATTATAAAACAGCAGTTGTTTGGCTCTGTTTCAGCAGTTTGGTCGACTTAGTTTTGTATTCTTGCCCACTGACTGACTGACCTTTAAAGACTCATGCTAGTATGTGTTATAGCCCATAAGCTACAAAACATGTGTATATTATTATTTTGTGATATATTTTAAAAGCAGAGCAAGGCTATTTCATCAGTCAGTTATTCTTGTTAGTGGGTTAGACAAGCTCCAACAACCAGAACTTAACTTCAGTGATAAAACGGCTCTGTGCTGGCTGTGCCGTTGTTTACCTATAGAGAGAGCGATGCTGCCCGACTAGGCAGAACCTACCCTTGGCGTGGCGCACCGCTTGAAACTGCCATCGAGCACTGCGCTCAAAGTTAAAATTAATTCAACTTTGACCTCGATGGCCGCTGAGCTTTCAAAGCACAACCAGTGAGTTAGCAGCTGTATGAAGCGGCACAGGCAAGCAGGGGAGGTAACCATAGCAACAAGACTAACTAGCTGCCTTAATAATAATAATAATAATAATAATAATAATTTGTATTTATAGGCACACTTTTCATTTGCATAAACAAAACTCAAAGTGCTACAGAGTAAAAACGATGAGCAAAATATACATAGAAAAAAAACATTTGGTAGACCGTCAAGACAACACTTTGGTTAAAGTCTAGCAAAATGCTCTGTTAAAAAGATGCATTTTTAGACCCGTTTTAAAAGCATCCACAGTCTGTGGCGTCCTCAGATGTTCAGGGAGAGCATTCCACAGTCTGGGAGCAGAAGGCGCGATCTCCCATGGTTTTGAGCTTGGTCCTGGGGGGAAGGAGGAGCTTAGCCTTTACAGAACAGAGGTTTCTTGTGGAAGTTTGTGGGGTGAGCAGTTCTGAGGTAGGATGGAGCATTTCCGGGAATGCACTGATGGGTGTAAAGGGAGATTTTATAATCAATCCTGAGCCGGGAGCCAGTGCAGTGATTTGAGGATGGGTGTGATGTGTTCGTACTTTCGTACTCTCATCAGGATCCTAGCAGCGCTGTTCTGGATGTATTGCAGCTTCTGGATGTTTTTGCTAGGAATCCCGATGAGAAGTGCGTTGCAGTAGTCAAGTCTTGAGGAGACAAAGGCATGGACAAGCTTTTCAGCATCTGACAGAGTATGGGGAAGAGTTTGGCAATATTTTTGAGGTGGTAGACGGAGTTCTTGCATGTTTGTCTGATGTGGGCCTCAAAGGTCAGGTGAGGATCCTATTTTAACACCCAGATTGGTGACTGTTGATGAGAGTGGAATGTTCTGACCGGAGAAGGTGATGCAGGTTATGGAGGAGGACTGGACCTGATGTGGGGTGCCAACTAGAAGGGCTTCGGTTTTAGTGCTGTTTAATTGGAGGAAATTGTGCTTCATCCACGCCTCTATCTCCATCAGGCAGGTGGTTAATGTGGATGATGGCAGAGGTGCAGAGGGGGTTGATTTAGTTCTGATGTAGAGTTGTGTGTCATCAGCATAGCAATGGAACGATAGTCCATGCCGGTTGATGACACGACCAAGGGGGCACATGTAGATGGTGAAAAGAGTGGGGCCTGGGACAGATCCTTGAGGGACACCACAGGTGACAGAGTGTTTGTGATTTTGACACTCCCAAGGTGACGTGCTCAGTCCTCCCAGTGAGATATGAGATGAACCAGTTTAGGGCCGAGTGAGAGAGTCCGATTGTGGCGTGAAGACGGTTGAGGAGGATGTCATGATCAACGGTATCAAATGCTGCAGTTAGATCAAGGAGGATGAGGAGAGATGGAGATCCGGCGTCAGCTGTCATCAGCAGATCGTTGGTGACCCTAACCAGGGGAGTTTCTGTACTGTGGCCAGGGCGAAAACCAGACTGGAATTTTTCAAAGAGGTTATTGAAGTTGAGATGGTCCTGAATCTGAGTGGCAACTACTTTTTCCAGCACCTTAGATATAAATGGCAGGTTGTAGATGGGTCTGTAGTTGGCAAGGACATCTGGGTCTAAGGTGGGTTTTTTGAGGAGTGGTTTGATGAGAGCAGTTTTTAAAGGGGATGGAACATGACCAGACTGGAGGGAGTGGTTTATCACTGTAGTGATGAGGGGACTTATGGCACAAATGTTAGATTTGACCAGGGCTGTGGGAAAGGGGTCCAGGGCACAGGTGGAGGGTTTCATCTCTTTGATGATCCTCATTCTCTTGCTGCGAGATGTCAGTGAAACGGCAAAGAGGCTGGGTAGGTCCGGGCTGGGGGTTGACAGTCGGGACTGGCAGCGGAGTTGGAGAGAGTGGATGGTATATACTTTTTTCTGAAAAATGCGATGAAATTGCCACACTGCTCCTCTGTGGTGTCTTGGAGTAAAGGAGTTTGTGGTTTGAGGAGATGTTTTACTGTGGGAAAAAAGTTGCTTGGAGTTGCCAGGGCTATTGTTGATGATGTTGGAGTAGAAAAGTGACCCGTGTGTCATCTTCCACAGCTCGCAGGTGTACCAGGGGGCTGAGCGTGAGAAGGAGACTGCTCAGAGATTTGTTGTAAAAGTCAACAGATTCATTGACTGATGTGAGATTTATAGCAGAGAGATGGTGGAGATCCGAGGTCATGGTGTCCGGGTTGATGTTTCTCAGATTTCTGAAATGGATTTGACGCTTTGGTTTGGTGTCGGAAAGCAGGAGTGGCAGATCCATTGGGATGGCCTTGTGATCCGACACACCCAGATCGTAAACGGATAGATTACGGATGCACGGTGAACACTGAGAACATTTCCTATCATGTAAAGGCAGCTTTACACTCAAAGTTTATTTAAAAAAAAAGGTCTGCAAAGTCGATGCAGCAGAACCTGGTACCTACTTTACCCACAATGCAACTCAACAGGCATCAGCTCTGTGGGAGATTCAGGTGTGTTATGCTAGCAGCAGTTTATATAGACGGAATCGGAGTTTCGGGCTTCCGGTGGAATCGCAATGCATGCTGGTGTGGCAAGCCTAGAAAAGTGAGCACCAACTCTACAAGGGCCGCCATATTGTATTTCTTCTCTACGTATTTACATTGTATTTAGCTTATTCTTCAAGCGTGTTGTAAACAAACCTACTACTCTACAATGAGTTCTGAACTCCTTTCTTATGATGAGGTTCAGATGTGGAAAGTTGAAGCTTTGAAAGTATTTTGCCGCAAGCGGAATTTAAAGGTTTAAGGAACAAAACTGGAGCTTATTGCCAGGGTGTTTGCTGCAGTCAGAGATGGGTATTGAGGAGCAACCAACAGCTAACGAAAGACTTTCAATCACAGAAAAAGAAAAGACTAAGCTTTTGGTTATGCCGAGTGGCGTTTCAGTGCCTGATCCCTTGACATTGCAGGATGGCTGGGTCAATGAAAACAACAGCATGACTTCTTGGCCGCCGATATACCTCAGCGATATAACATTATCTTTAATGTCTGACCACCCAGGGAACGATGTCGAGTTTCATAAACGAACTTTGAACGAATACAAAGAAGGCAAAGCATTTAGACTGTTTGACTGTGGCTGGTTGAAACAAATATCTTTCAATCCTCTCGCAGATTCTGAATATAGCTTTTTGAAAGCAAAATGTACTCATTCAATGAAAGTTTCCCATACGCCACATTCAGCATGGATCTGCGCAGTCAAGAAAACTGGCGATGTCATAAGTGCTTATTGCAGTGTAAGCTATTACAAATATATACCTAACTTGTGTTTGTTAATTATTATAAAACTCAATATATAGAAAGTACATTTGTCAATATATAACTCAAGTAGATCGACTACATATACCCCAGGTCGAGTTCAGGATCAGGGAATTCATTTGTTGGTTTTCCTTGCATGAAATGCTCCCTGCAAATCCGCCAAGATTTCTTGGGCTCCCAAGACTTCCCATTGTAATCCTGTCTCTTTACAGCTTTGGTCCATGCTAGCCTTCTATCTTTGTTCTTTAGTGCTGTTGGAAATGGAAATAGTTCGAACGGGGGCTTGCAGTCGCAATTTTTTCAATCGTGAAGCTCACAATGAGATTCTGCCCATTTATTTAGCTTTTTCCCACTGTTTGAACATCCTTTCACCACACAATGTCGGTGTCCAAATCCCATAACTAGAAGAGCGATGATTACACACTAAAAACTAGCCAAATACAATGTAAACACGCTTGAAGAATAAGCTAAATACAATATAAACGCGTAGAGAAGAAATCCAATATGGCGGCCCTTGTAGAGTTGGTGCTCACTTTTCTAGGCTTGCCACACCAGCATGCATTGCGATTCCACCGGAAGCCCGAAACTCCGATTCCGGCTAGCCTGGAGCCTCTAGCCTCAAACTCTAGGAGCAGATCTTTAGACCCAACTGACGCTGACTGTTGAAGACAAACTCTAGGCAAACATGAACCATGTGAAAGGAATGATGTGCATTACTTGGGTTAAATGGTCATTGACTCTCAGATGTTGGTTTCCAAAAGCACCTGAAGGCAATAACATCAGCACCGAACAACACACAGCAAGTCTTTTATTTCAAGGCTATGTTTTAAAGTTTGCTGGTCTGGTTGCATTCATTTCACAGGTTAGAGGTAACTGGTACTGTAGCCCTAATCCTGTTGCCATGGTAAAAGCTGCTATGACAGTTTAGTATATCTCAAGCACTGATTTAGGAAAGTTCAACATGATGACATGCATGTCACATGACCTTGGCATTCTGCTTTTAATTTGGACAAGCAGCAAGTTACACAGAAAAATGCTCCTAGAGATTCAATCATTTTATACCTCCTCACCCAAGGTTTGATCATTATTGGACAGCCGTGTGAGCATGGAGTTGACGTTAGATAAGAAGAGGAACTGACAGAGGAGTGTGATGACCACCCACACCAGGTGCCACAGGAAGAGCCAGGACAACACACAGCTACGGAAACTAGCTGAATGTAAGGAAAGAGAAGAGTGGAAAACAGGAAAATTAACGTTTTTAGAGAAAAGCTTAGCTTTGGTTACTCTTACCCTTTAATGTTAACTCCTGGGAGTTATTTTGTAATGAAATGTTGCTGTGTCTGTATCTGCCTCGTCTCCTACTTCCACTTGAGTACTTGATGTAAACATTTCCCAGAATTACTTTTGATTAGATGGAGAAGGCAGATCCACAAGTTGTGACAGCAATGCTTTCTGGGCTAAAATAAAATGAAAGGGCATCTTCTTCTATGATGTAGGATTGTTGGTACAAAACAAAGCCTGTAGATAAGTCTTGCTCTTTAAACTTGAGTAACTGAAACTAAACTTGATGTTTACTGCCAATCTTGGAGATATCAAACTCCGCTGAAATCATTACTTAAAGTTACAATCTCGAAGACCTCCGTTTCGTTCTCTTTGGTGGCACCTATGGCGATAAGTGGTAATTACAGGTGTGTTTTTGGATCTTACTTCCCAGCGATCCCACAATGTTGCCGCTTGCAATTCTTTCTGGGAATGTCGCCACAGACACCCAGTTTGTAATTTATAAACTGTTATGTGCAAATGAATGCAGAATCAGTTGGCAGATTTTGGTTTCAGAAGTATTCTGGTGACCGTTTGCAGTCCGTTATTAAGCGGACTACTTCTCGTAGTAGTCAATACTACTCGGACTGCTACTCCTAGTAGTCTGAGTAGTATTGACCATGACATTTGAGCAGTATTTGGTTACATGTAGATAAGCAGTTTGGTGGAGGGCTAAAGAGGCGGAACATATTATGCAATCACAGAACCCATTGGCTATCGTCTGACAACGATTAAGCTTTTTATTAGCTAAAGATTAAACTGAGTGTAAACTGGCTATATTGTCTCTCAACTGCAATTGCAAAAGTACTTGGTTTGGTTCAGGAAAAGATCATGGTTTGGGTTAAAATAAGTAAGTTTGTTATGTTACATAACTTAAGTAACATGTCAGTTAACTGACATACATACGTAACTTAAAATAAGTGAACGTGTCGACTTTTTGTTTTACTATGGGACACAAACCGAAGTCTCCTGGGGGAAAGTCTGTCTTTCTCTTATTCATCCATCCACCCCAACCTGCTCCTGATGCTTACTTTGTCGCATATTATTCTAAGTTACCTGACATAATTCCTCCATAATAACTACAACCACTAGAGGTCTCCGCCTAAATATTTTTAACCTCCCAGCTTACCAATAGATAATAACGGCCCACTGAGCCAATTAGGAGGTATAGTAGGGTCAAATCACCTCAGATCTATCCTCCTGATGACAACTGATAACGGCCTTTTAACATGCTGATAACATATGGAATAAAGATAAATGACAATACCTTCCTCTTGCTTGGGCTCATGCGGTGGTTTGAGCAGATGCAAGGCAGATGCCTCTGCTGTCTTGTTCTTTTTATTCCTCTTTACATCTAATTCCTTTATTTCTTCCTCGTTGTTCTCCTCTTTCCCTCGTTTTCCCCTCCTTCGGCCGGGGCAGCTTACTCTGTTAGAGCAGAAGTGGTGAGTGATGACAATACAACTATCGCAGGAACAAGCAAACTTCACCGGGATGGTGCAGTTTGTCCTTACCCATAAGTGTATGTTTCTGGCAGCGGGTAGGGGATATGCCCTCTGGGCATTAAGAAGAAGGTACGTAGGAGGAGAATTATGCTGCACAAGGTTAGGAAGAGAAAACATGCATAAAGAGACACTCCTTTTTCATGCAGCAGCTAGAGAAAGAAAGACAAAAGGGAGAAGATATACACTTTACATTTGTGTCGTGGATTGAAGAGCACTTTAAAATGTGTTATTGCATCAGATATCCATTACCTTTATGATGAGAAAGACGACAGCAGAGGAATCATAGGCCCCGTTGTAGATTGTGATGATGGTTGAGCGATAGCAGTTAAACAGGTTCCCCACCTAAACATATACAGTGGTGTGAAAAAGTATTTTTCCCCTTGCAGATTTCTTCTATATTTGCATATTTGTTACACTTAAATATTTCAGATCATCAAACTTATTTTAATATTAGACAAAGATAACCCAAGTAAACACAAAATGCAGTTTTTAAAATGATGATGAAAAAGCTATCCAGCCCTATGTGAAAAGATTATTGTCCCCTTTGTTACTAAATCCACCAATTGACCAAATTTAAATAATAATTGGGTTCAATTTCCCTCAACACACCCAGGTATGATCACTGCCAGCCCTGTTGAAGCTAAACATCACTTAAATAGAACCGGTCTGTCAATGTGAAGTTGGCTAAGAAGAATGGCACACTTTACAAAAAATACGAGTTTGCCCGACTCTGCTTTTAATAAATAAGGGAAGGTCTCCTCATTTAGGCAGGCAAGTTTTAACTTGTTTGGCAGGTACAACTGCGTCTCCATCTATCTCCCGTTCACTGTGACTCTCATCCATATGCTTTCGTCTTCTTCTGTGTGTTTACTGGCGGATAACGTTTTTCAGTTAAAGTTAAACATAATACTGCCACCTGCTCTATCGGAGGCCACTTTTTTGAAAGGTTAAAAATACGGGATAATTACGGGAAATTATTTAAACGGGATAGAAGTAAAAATACGGGATAATCCCGTACTATATTCTCACTCATACCAAGCAAGTTTTTAGGCCAGACACCACAAACCTGAACATTGGTGATGTAGAGGGTTGATCCAGCAATACCAAGACATGCAATCGCAGGGTACAGCAACACCGACGTCTCTGTGTGAGAGAGACGGAGCAGAGAGATATATATAAGGGAAGGTTTCTGATCCAGTATCTGCTCTAAAACTACAATGTGCAAAAACAACATACCTGTATTTGACAGTGTTATTAGCAGTGTGCCAGTGGTGTACAAAGATCTGCAGGAAAATCATTTCTAATTCAGCTCACATTTCAAGGTGTCAAGATGCCTATTTGAATCATCTCTGGTGTAAATGCAAAGGTTAAATCTAACCAGAAGTATAGTTTCCCCAGTTTGGAGAAGCAAGCAAATCAGAAGTGATGGTAAATACGAACTGACCCTTCTGATCCTCTGTAAAATTCCATGGGCAACTAAAATGTAACAGATCACAGTTACTTAGAGCATCAGAAACCTCCTGTAGCACCATCTATGCAAACTCTGCACATTCACTTCTAGAAGTAAATGCTTCTTGTGAAACAGTTGAATTGAATGTTTGCAGTTCGAATTGCAAAAGCACGAAGGGAGACGATAGTTTTCCATACAGTTTGAATGGTAATAATCCATTCAGCCACTGTAGAGATAACAAAGTCAAGAAAACTGTCTTGACCGCAAACTGAGGAAGTAGTTTATACGGAGTATGACTTCAGTAGGCTATAAGCTGTAGGTGGGTGATTTTTACCATAATAACCCAAGGAAAATCGAACATGAAATAGGGAAAGATCATTGCTGAGAATAAGGTAATTGAAAGGTCTGGGGACATAGATACTTTTTCAGGGGGTGGCTGTGTGACTGCCAGTGAGTAGAGGTGACAAAATGTTGTGTAGTTTTCTATTTGTGGAAAGCTAATGTTACCCAAGTAGTCTGTGAGCACCAACATGTGCAAAAACATTTACCTTGCCAATTTATGCCTGCACTGCCCCTTTATGCTAGTAACCCTGTCACTACAGGTAAAGCATGTTTTAGCCACAGCCAGTGAGTAAATAACACCTTGTCAGCTTCGCACTATATACACCTTAATTAGCAGCCTGAAGAGACCTCACCAGGAAGGTAAATATTAGCTCCTCTCCTTTCCCTCAACAGCTCGTAAAGTCACGAACCATTAGAAACCAAACATCAAATAATAAAACACAGTTTCTGTGATGGCGTGCTCACAAAGCTATCAGCCTTGCCACTGCGGTTCCACAACGGTCGAAGATGTATCCAATGGGGAAGCGTATTATTGTGTTGGAGATGGAAGCGACAGACATGATCCAAGAGAAGTGCTCATCCTGACCACTGCAATCTGTAAGAAAGAAAGATAAAAGAAGGAGAAGAGGCCCATATGGAAAGAGTTGAACGTTTGTGTGTGCACACTGCATGTTTGTTTTGTCAGGGTCCACGTATCCTCATACAACTTACTATTTAGTGGATGCAGAGTAGGAAAACCAAACACATGAACTGTGACTGATATACAGTGGTGTGAAAAAGTATTTGCCCCCTTCCCTATATCTTCTATTTTTGCTTATTTGTCACATTTAAATGTTTCAGATGATCCAACTAATTTTAATATAAGACAACATGGGTAAACACAGAATGTAGCTTTTCAATGATAATTTAATTGCAAGTGAGGCCTGCAGTTCCTTAGATGTTAGTCTGGGTTCTTGTGTTCTCCTTGATGAGCCGTCAATGAGCTCTTGGAGGAATGTTGGCCGGCCTCCTGGGAAGGTTCACTACTGTTCCAAGTGTTCTCCATTTGTGAATAATGTCTCTCACTGTGATTCGCTAGAGTCCCAGAGCCTTAGCAATGGCTTTGTAACCCTTTCCAGGGCAATTACTTTTTCACATAGGGCCGCGAAGGGTTGGATAGCTTTTTTCCCTTCAATAAATGAAATCATCATTTAAAAACTGCATTTTATGTTTACTTGGGTTATCTTTGTCTAATATTAAAATATGTTTGATGATCTGGAACATTTAAGTGTGACAAATATGCAAAAATAGAAGAAATCGGGAAGGAGGGAAGTACTTTTTCACTCCACTGTATGTAAATACAACAAGTAGAAGACTAGAGCAGGCTTTGTGTTTGCCCTCAATATATTTGCATGCTCACATACCTATATACACAGCATTGTCTTCCTCTCTGGTGACATTGGTGCAGTATCCAGCAAAGTATCCATCAACTTTCAGCACAAACACCAGAGAAGCCCAGCCGAAGACAACCCCTGTGAAGAACAAACTCTCCACGAGTCCAGACAGCACTGTCAAACAGTAGTGCAGCTTCACTCGTCCTCCTTGGCATTTGAACATCCTGCGAAACGCTGCTGCTTCCCCCTGAGCAGCTGAGCCAGGATGATGATTTCTAATAATTACCAGTGGGGTGGTAAAACTGTCACAGCAATAACCGGGAGGTTACCTAGAAAAGGACATACGTTACTAATTTACTACAGTGTGAAGGAGCTCAACACACGCAGTGACCTTTGTATTTATTGTAACAAAGGTGTGTACATAAGGTTAAGGTTATGGGAGAAAATTGTCTTGGAGAAGATGACATTGCTGCAACACATATGCAGACAATTGCAGACAAAAGCCTGAGATTTAAAATGAAATAAAAATAACAAAAACAAAAAACAACCAGCCAATCAATCACATTCCATTCAGCATGTTAAGAGCTGCAGATAGTCGAGGCATACATGTGTAAAGACAACCAATCACATCTCTACGTGTTTACAAGCCTCCATTGATCAGTTTAACTGACAGAGGGACACATGAGTGTTTATGATGATTGTGCTTACACAATGGGACCCTGTAGCTTCTCCCAGAATTAATTAGCACAAACTCAGAGTTCAACACATTAAAGGGGTCTATGGTAGCTCTATAGAAGATGAGCATGATATTCCCACAGACCCCAAAAGCTCTGAGTCTCTGAAGGAAATGTAGACGCTGGTGGATTCTTGTAGACACACTTGAAACATGCCAGCTGAGATCACCATCAATGTGGACCACTACAGATGTGTAAGAATTGGTCTGTGTACTGTATTGCTTACGGCTTGTTGTGGCCTGTTTGATAAAAAAAAAAGAATACCATTTGATCAAAAAAGGTCTCACTTCCAACTGAACACGTTTTTTGTATGAATAGTATTAAAAGCAGAACTAAAATGGATAAAAAGCAGTCTGACATATGCAGCGGGAGTTTCAAGAGAAGCTGCATTATTGTGGAGATGACATCATTTGTACTGCGATTTCCTGTGTAAGCAAATCGTTATCATCTAGAGATGGTTCCACCTCCTCACGTAGTTCCTCTGTCACACTCCTCTCCAAGGATTTCATGACATTGGAAGTTAAAGCTACTGGCCTATAATCATCGTTTTCCTGAGGACGAGACTTTTTGGGGACTGGAATTAATATGGATTTCTTCCACCATGTGTGCATCTGTGGAGAGCATTTTGTCTTCACAGACATTACAGCTTACTTCATCTACCACTTCATGGCATTCTTTTAAAGTATCTGTGTCAAACCGTATAGTAAAAACTATTCAGTTAATTTGCCTTTGCAGTTGTAGGAAAACATTGGCTTCCTCTTGAAGTCCATATTAGTTATTTCTCTGAATGAGTCCCACAGTTTCTTTGTGTCAGATTTGAACAAATGTTGTTCCGCTCTAGATAGAGGCAGTAATTTACTCTGTGGAAATGTCTGCATCCTGAATGGAAATGTCCCAGTTTGTGCAGAGAAAGCAACCTTTTAACTCCTCTGTGTGGACGCTAAACCACACATCTTTGTTACTGGTTTACTGGACTTAAAAACTTGGCTGTTGCTGCACTTACTGAAAAAAGCCTAGTGTGAAGTAAATAAACTCCTGATTGTATTGTGTCACACTTAATGATTATCACATATACTCGTCCACCTCAATCAAAATGTATTATTGCACAAAATGTATTTCTGCACAAATTTATAATGAGCACTATATTAGTTATGAATGTGAAGCACTGTAGGTTCTCTTCAAAGAGTTTCAGGTCTACCTCCATCTCGTCACAACAAGACTGCCAACCAAGGGGCATAACCGCGCCAACATGGACCAATGAGGGATGACGACACCCTTCTGTTTACCAACAGACAGCTAACTGGCTCTTTATTGATTCGGACTGTGGACTTGGTGTGTGAAAGTGTCCTCGGCTGAGGGTATTTTTGAAATGCTGTCATCATCACTTTAAATAAATAAGTATCTTGATCATCTAGAAGTTTACTGGATTCAATTGAAAGGCAATCACAGCGCCCTTTGGGCTTCAAAACCCAACACTAGCAAGGGTTTCTCCTATTTGCGGTACTTAAAATCGCATAGGATCAACATAGGTGCATCGGGCTTATTTTGTAGATGCCGGTAGACACGGTCTGTGATTTGATCCATGTGGTGGAATGTACACGGGGGGCACACACACACACACACACTAGGTTGCATATAGATAGTGTCCAAACACGTGACAACACTGTGTGACAAGATTCAGAGAAAAAGTCCAAATTTGCGGCCTTGACCTGTACACGCTAAAGCCATCGGATTACATTGAGGATTTAGATTCATTACCGCCGATTGAATATCCGGATATTGTGAACTACGTTGTGCTACAAACATCGTGGGCAACCAACGCACAAATGAAGGCATACAAGAGTTTAGATGCTTATAATTTCTTTGTTTCTGGCTGGGTTGGTAGTCTTCTTACCAAACCACTGAAAGATGACAGGGTGCTCGTCCATGCCCGTGTAAATCACTCTCAAAGAGCTCGAGATACACCGCTCAAGCCGTGGTTTGTGAGTGAGAAGAGCGGCGATGGTATCCTCGCACACTGTGATTGTATGGCTGGATTAAGCGAAGCATGTTCTCACATTGGTGCTTTGCTTTTCGCAAGTGAAGTAGTCTCAAGAATAAGCAAAACAAAAACATGCACAGAAGAAAAGAGCAAATGGCTGCCATCACATGTCAGGCTCCAGCATATCTTAAAGATCTCATAGTACCTTATAAACCAACTAGAGCATTACGCTCCCAGAATGCAGGGTTACTTGTAGCTCCTAGAGTCTCTAAGAGTACAATGGGAGCCAGAGCCTTCAGCTATCAAGCTCCTCTCCAGTGGAACCAGCTTCCAGTTCGTGTTCGGGAGGCAGACACACTCACCACATTTAAGAGTAGGCTAAAGACTTTCCTTTTTGATAAAGCTTATAGGTAGGGCTGGCTCAGGTTTGCCCTGGATCAGCCCCTAGTTATGCTGCTATAGGCTTAGACTGCCGGGGGACACCTCCATGCTCTCTTCCTTCTCTTCCTCTCTCCTCCCCTCCCTCTCTCTTCTTCTCCCTCTCTATCTGTATGCATTTATGTAAATGTATGTTACTAACTCACCATCCGGGGTATCATCCCCGGAGTGTCTGTCTCTCATGTGGCAGGTTGCCACTGATAAAGTTTACGTCAGGATCATGAATCGTGACAGCGCCTGCTGACCTGGTCCTGCTGGACACCGGGAAGCCTTATTGACATTTTCCTGGATTCATCCATGCTTTCTATTTCTTTTTTTTCCAACACAACATAATTTCTGTCAAATGTTGTATTTGTACTATGTTGTTTATCCTGTACACACGACATCTATTGCACGTCTGTCCGTCCTGGGAGAGGGATCCCTCCTCAGTTGCTCTCCCTGAGGTTTCTTCCATTTTTTCCCCTTTAATTTTGGGGTTTCTTTTAGGAAGTTTTTCCTTGTGCGATGCAAGGGTCTAAGGACAGAGGATGTCGTAACCTGTACAGTCTGTAAAGCACACTGAGACAAATGTATAATTTGTGATATTGGGCTATACAAATAAATTTGATTTGATTTGATTTGATGTAAAGAAAGTGCCTTATTTACCAGTAAGCGATATGGAGAAGTAAGGTCTTACAGTGTTCAGGTATATCATGAGCACAAATGTTTAACGTAAACATTGAAAACATAGCTTTAGCATGAGCTCTTACCAGATATAAAGTGGACGCCACACACACGGGTGAATTGTGCTTTTTCTTCTGTTAAATCCTCACGAGATAATGTGATGATGAAACCAGTTTACGGTGTTCAGTAGACAGCAATTCATCCCTCTTTTGTGGATCGTTGTTTGTGATGATTTTAGGAAATGAACCGTTTCTCTGGGTCACGAGTAGCGTTATTACTGCATGTATACACTGATTGGCATTTTCTTTCAATCTTAGACGTTTAAATACAAAGAAAATTACAAAGCGTTGCAGCAACTCCCATGCGAACGGGCGCAGTCTTGGTTGTGTATATCATCCAACATGGCTGACTTACGGGTTGGGACGTAAGCGTGACGTCACATGCACACGATCTATTCAGAGTCGCAATGTCTCTGATTGCATAGTTGGGAAAAAACACCATCTGTGTAAAGTTGTCCGTCACATCGTTGCAAAACCATGTTTACGTAAAAAAACAAGCATCAAATAAGACTCACGATACTCGTAACAGGCTCCAACATGTTTGTACAGATCATTCAGCTTGTTTTTAAGAAGCGAGGATTGCAGTGTAGCAAAACCTGCAGCAGTAGTTTGGTGTCTAATTTGGTGACACGGGGTCTGTGACGCCCCTCTCGCCACGCTTTCTGGTCCGGTGAGCAGCAGTAGTAGCTCATTGGGGACATTGTTCTCTCTCTCTCTCTGCCCTGCGCCTCTAAATGACACTATAGCGCTACTTACTGGCTGTTTGTGGGACAGAATAAATCAGTTCTTCAATTTAAAATAAGGATTAATACCACTTTGCGTTAGTTGTCTAGTAAGGATGCCACCTGGCCGCCTCCCTAGGGAGGTGTTCCAGGCACGTCCAGCTGGTGGAGAGATTATATCTCCTCACTGGCCTGGGAACGCCTCGGGATGTGCGGATGTGGCCCGGAGAAGGGAAGTTTGGGGTTCCTTACTGGGGCTGCTGCCCCCGCGACCCGCGGTAGAGATAGACAATCGATGGATGGATGGATTAATACCACAGTGTGAAAGTAGACAACTGCACTAAATTAAAATCAAGCATTCAGATTATTTCTAAAAGAGGAGCTCAACTCTAGATTATCGTTAGCACTGTACATGTAATCACATAGATAATTCTGAGCATATTATTACTAATACAGGGGATTTTAATACAGCAATACAGCTTTGTCCTGCTCAAAACTACCTTGGATTTGAAACTTCAGTTGATCCGAATTCTTAAAGTAAAGTGTTATCATCAAAATGTAATTAAAGTATAAAATGTACTCATTCAGAATGACCCCCTCTGAATGTTATATTAACATAGGCTATATTATTGCATTGTTGGTTTGTTGTTGTTATTATTATCATCATTCTTCTTCTTCTTCTTCTTCTTCTTCTTCTTCTTCTTCTTCTTCTTCTTCTTCTTCTTCTTCTTCTTCTTCTTCTCCTCATCATCATCATCATCATCATCATCATCATCATTATTATTATTATTATTATTATTATTATTATTATTATTATTATTATTATTATTATTATTCGTGAGGCATCAGCAGCAATTTAATGTCGAAGCTGGTCAAGGTAGAAAGCCGAAAGGATTAATCGAGCAGTCCTTTAGTCAATTCCACAGAACATTTTGATAATTCAATGCATTAGCAAAATAGTTGCTGATTCATTTAGTTTGAGTACTTTTTCGAGTTAAGATGCCCAGGATTTGCTGGTTACAGCTTCTGAAATATGAGTATTTGGTGTCAATCCAACGACCTTCTGGTGTTTGACTGTTGACTGTCTGTGGGAAGTTGGGAAAGGCATTTTCCGCTACTTTCTGACATTTTTTGGACAAACGATTAAACAATTAATGGTAATCGATATTTGCAGTCCTTAATTAAACAAAGCATCAAGATATTAAAAGCTGATTGCATATTTTGCATGCAAACTTGCAAAGTATAGTTGAGCCGCTAGCTATGATATCACAAATGCATACCTATCAACATTGGAATTTCAAAATAAGGGACATTTTTGGGCGGACTCAGCCACCCAGCCCCCACCCGAGTAAATGTAAACACATAAGGGACGGGTATATACATTCAGGAAATACATGTTTATTTAAAGTATGTATTACTTGTACAGACATGTTTATTTATTTAATCTATGTATTTTATTTATTAGTTATTATCATCCATTTATTTGACGATTGATGAGTTGTGTGGCTTTTGTTTCCCCTGACGAGTAGCCTACTTCCTTGCGATTGCAGAGTCTGGAAACATGTCGCGACACTGCGACTGAAATCATCGCAGAAGCTGAAGGCTACATTATTTTTGGCGCAAAGCATCGACATCCTTCCCTCAGCTTTGGTCACTTGGTTTGCCTCCGACACAGTTCTTGTCACACATGAAGTCATTGACAGTGTGTGTTTTTGTGCCTCTTGGCGTGCTTGTGCTTGGACGATTTTTCATGCTGGCGAACATCGTTTTTTCCGCCGTGTGCAAAGCTAAAATATGAATGGCACACTTACTGGAGGCCACTGTACACTTTTTTAAATTAGGCAAATTGAAAGGTTAAAAATACGGGATAATTACGGGAAATATTTAAACGGGAGGAAAACGGGATAGAAGGGAACATACGGGATAATCCCGGGAAAAACGGGAGTGTTGACAGGCATGCAAATATGTTTGAGCAACAGCACAATATCTGCCCCTGAAACCAGCACCAGTAAACTGTCTCCAAAACAGACCTGATGCATTGCCTCGGACTCTGCTCTGTAATAGCACCACCGCGGCCACATGAGGGCAGTATCGCAACTCTATCAGTGGCATCTAATCTTAGAGGATATATCCATATGCGAAATAAAAAATAATGCAAAGTGTCTAAAAGCTGAGAAAATGAGATAATGCAGAATGCAGAATGCGTTTCAAGTAGACAGCAAGACTGGGATGAATTAATTATACTATATATTGTGAAATGAGAAAGCTTAATATCATTAGCATAGCATTTTTCTTTATGATGAAAGAAGGTAAATTAAATTAAATCAACGTTTTATTAAATATTTTATATATTACATTTTATTATTAAATAATGATGTCATGGTATTAAGATGAATCAAAAATCTTCATCAAATATAATTGCATTGTATTTAGTTGAAGTGATGTAGCGAATTAACAATAGCTGTCCGACGAAATGAGTTAGTGAATAATGAAAAAGTAATATGGCCTGTATGTCAAACATACTTTTAATATTTACAATACATACAATATTTTAAAAAGCCCCCCCCGTACTATTCTGCTCTATTCTCTTCCATGCTGTTCCCTTCTCTGCCCCTGCCCCCACCTCTTCCCCCCAGCGGAGAGGAAGAGCAGAGACAAGTGAACAACAAGCAAAGGCAAGGAAGATAGGAAATTGAATAGGTGGGTGTTTTCTTCGTCTTCATTGAGAGTGCTCCCGCCCCGCCGTGGACAGTTTATGTGTGCACTTGTACGGTGTCTGCTCGACCACCCCGAGGTGTTTTTGTTGTCTCATCTCAACTCACTTCTTCTCCGAGCTGCGGGTCGAGGTTTGGATCGTGTCAGCGCAGCAGCACTCGGCTAGGCTAGGCCTGAATCCATCTCGCAAACACTTATGGACTTTGAAAAACAAGCCTAACAGACAACACAATCGGTAATGGCCTGTCTTTTTGGTGTTTCGTGCCCGGTACAGCCGGTTGGGATTTGTTGTACGTGTAAAGAGGAGTGACCGTTTAATTTGGGGAACTTGGTTGTTGGTAAACGCAGCGTTAGCAGGCTAGCTGCAATAGCACAAGCTAATGTAGCGAGCATTGGTGTATTCCAGTCGTTAGCTTGATGAATAACTTATCTAGAGTGAGACTCGGGGGAAAGTTTAACACAACTCATACATGCAGTTAGAACAGATTGATATCAAGACGGATACAATGTAAATTAACCTGGTAACGTAACGTTAACTAGCTTACATAGCAGTTTATTACATGAATGGTCTGGTTTTTCGGTGGCTGGTATAACATTTCATTGAGTCTTTTCTGTTTGCTGCATGTAAACACCGAAGCAGCAAGATACTGACTTTTGCGCCAGTTTTCCCTGAACTATTCCGGTATTTGGGACAGGTGAGTACACGGAAGTGACTGGCCAGCCCGCTGCGTCACAGACCCTAAATTAGGAGTCAAAGTCCAGTCTCGGCTTACTTCTCAATTTTCTATTATGTCTTGTACCTGAGACGCCCACTCTCTGCGGACAGTGAAGCTGCATGCGGCTTTCAGGTGACTATGCTTGCATGGCCTGTGTTCTTTCGGCAGATTTCCGTTTTAACTTTAGTTCAATGTTGTGTGTTGAAAGTGTACTGCGGGAACACGCTGTGTAATGTTTCAGCAATTGTCTTTTGATGTGGTCTGCAAGGTACAGGATGAGGGCAGGAAAGGTGGAGGAGCAGCTGGGGGGAGGCAAGAACCTGTTTAGTGGGCCTGGATGAGTGGGGTGTGGTAAGGTGGCAGGCGTGTTTGTTGCTTCATTATTCAGTCCCTTGTGTAGAGGCTTGCTACACAGACATCTTCTCAATTTGCAGTTCTTCGGTGTGAACGGATACTGGATTTCTCCATGGGACCTGGCTAAAATCCACTTTTAGTGGATCACTTTTGGAGTAAGCTTGCTATTTTCAGTTAGTGGTCTTCTTTAGTTTCTGTGTGTGACGTTGCACAATAACAACAGACTGACCTGAGACATGTTTGACAGCTTTTAGTAACTGTGATTTCTTGATTTGAGTTGATACAGTCAGCTGATCAATGAGTTGCATTGCATGCCTGTCATATTCCTCTAGATACCCTGTAGGCATGTCTGCTTTCGTTGACCTGCTGGGACTGCGATGGTGAGCAAGTTTGAACATGTTAGTTTTTTCAGAAATGTCCCTTCTGTAAGATGTAAAAAGGAGTGGCAGTAAAAAGTTGTGCATTTCTTTTGCTGCCTCAAATTTGTTCAGAGCCATTTTGTCTGTGGGGGCTGAAATCTTGCTGCTCAGCCAGTTGTTTTAACCAGGGCTATCATTTGTGAGCCTCTGTAATGACGGGCTTTCAGAGCACTCCACGGGTGTGTCCCTCTGACACACAGAAGCTGGGTTTTCTTATTTGCTCCTCCTCCCTGTCTATCTGCCTTCTCTCTCTCTCTCTCTCTCTCTCTCTCTCTCTCTCTCTCTCTCTCTCTCTCTCTCTCTCTCTCTCTCTCTCTCTCTCTCTCTCTCTCTCTCTCTCTCTCTCTCTCTCTCTCTCTCTCTCTGTCTGTCTCTCTCCCTTGATTTCTCTCTCTTCCTCTCTCTACTTCCAACGGTTACACCTGCCGTCTGTGTTTTTATTTGAACTGTGAGCATTCCAGCTCACTTTTCATGCAGGGCAGGGAGGACATGTGAGACAGAGTACACAGGACAAAATCAAAGTGCACAGATTTCTAAAGCCAAAACTGTCGCACTGTACCCTCCCTCAGAGCGGGTGGTTAACTTCTGGGAAAGGTTGAGCGTCAGTTTGCACTTTTATGGTCCTCACTGCAGCAATTTATTTAACCCACTTCCTTGTTAAGTGGTGGTCCCACTCTTGATTGCAAGTCCCTAGTAGTAAATCTTTAGCGACTGCTGAAAGTTGGTTCTTAGATTGCTTGTGTTTTGAAATCGAAGCTTAATATTTCTGTTGATGATATTTCATGATTGATTGAAGTTGAATTGAAGAGTAATGTACTTGCCTAGACGTAGAGCTGGTTTATGTTGATTAAATCAAATATGACTATCTGAGAGCTGGGTGACGACACTAACATTTGTTGACTTTCAGTGGACTCGTGTAATAAATATAAAGTTATACACTAGAGTTATAAACATTAGTTTGAAATAAGTCATAAACAAAGAAACTAACTCAAGTTTTACATGTGTTGCACGTCTTGTCTGTTGTAGCCTGATGTATAATATTGGAACCCATTTAGTTGCATTAATGTGATTACTCATCATTTTTAATGTTTTCTCTATTGACCTTTGATCAACAGTTACATTTACTGATTGTGATATAGCAATGTATCTATGTGGAAAAGACACCCATACACAGATGAATCTTGTCTTTTTTTTTAATCAATTTAATTAGAATATGACCTAATCAATATGCACAATTGTTAAATATAAACAACCAAATGTATAAAATAGGGTTCCGCTCTGCTGGAAGTCAAATTCAGTATTAATTGGGTGTAATAGCCAATCAGATGGTGGCATTAATTATTAATTTCACACAGCAAAACGATTAGTAATTTGGTCTATCGACAGAAAAATAACTAACAACAATTTTGATAATCTATAAATAATTTAAAGTTATTAAGCAAGCAAAAATACAAAACATTTTCTACCTTTTTGTTGTTTAAGTTTTAGGGTTTGCTTCTTTATTATATGCTTATATCATTGTGAATGTTTTGGACTGGGTCAAACTAGGCAAAAAGGAGTCACTTTGGGCTCTGGGAAATTGATGATAAACCACAAAATATTCAAATGAAAATAATACTTGACTGCAGCCCTTATTGGACACAATATTTCACCCAAACTAGAAGGTGGGGGATATTGTGACATGAAATCCATTTGTATTGTGGGTATCATAGCCAAGAAGGTAGAGGCAGTTATTGTTCATTTCACTTAGTTAGAACGTTTATCACCCAACTGTATTGCTCTAAGCAAGGCATGAAGCTTTATCATGATATTACAGCTATGACCGAAAACACGATGAAATCCAGACTCGTATCAATATTATATCAATACATCTCATCGCTCCATGTAGGTGAACATATCCTTGAAACGACTTCTCTGTTTTTTGGCTGTTTCTTTGCTCTGTTCCAGTTGCCTGCATGTTTCCTTCCTCACTAAGAATAGTAGGTTGGTGTTCTGTAGATTGGACAGCTGGCCTTGCAGAGGGCCCCGAAAAGTGTGAGTGGGTGGGCGTGTGTGCATGTGCAGCTACCACACTGTAGGCCACATGGGAGAGAGAGGGGGGGGGGTTCATGGTTTCAAGTCAGGATCGCAAAGGCAGTAGTATTTGGATGTGGGCCAAGGCTAACACACACAACACACACACAGAGGCCAAATCTTTTTGTGACCATTCAAATGAGGCTGAGTCAGCAGAGCACTTGGCCAAGCCACAACAGCATTTTACCATAGTGTGTGTGTGTGTGTGTGTGTGTGTGTGTGTGTGGGGGGGGGCCAGGAACAGAATGCATGTCAGCCTGCCCCTAACCACCAATGTCGCTGAAATGGCAATGATAACACATGATACACACAACACTCAGTGGGCACTGGCTGATGGAGGAATAAACGGGCTGCGAGTGAGCACTTGAACGTTTTCAGTGAGTAGTGGACTCTGATAAGTGGGTTTACATCTGTGTTGTGTGTTGGCTCTGGACGGTAAGTGGCTTGACAGTGTAATTCCAGGGCTATCCCATTAGCAGATATGATTTAGCGTAGCTGGTAATGGCCTTACAATAGCTCCATGACTAATGCCTGGGCTTTAAGTGGCTAAAGCCATTTAAATTCTCACAAGAAACTTGTAGCGAGGTTTGCATAGCTGCAGAGGTTGTGTCTGTCTGTTGCACAGAGGCACAAGAGACCGTCTTCCTCTACACTCTCAAAGAAGTGTTGATGCTTTGACAGGGCCATAAAGAACAACCCACACTGTGTTATGTCGACCTATCTGATGTACGGTGTCAGTGCTTCATTGCTAAGTTGAAGTCTTGGTCCCTAATGTAAACTTGACGGCTGCTATAGACTTCCTTCATGACTCAACAAACACTTATTCGTAGCTCGCTGCCGCATCAAGTTTTCTTTTTGTGTTCTGTGTGAATCGCAGCAAAGATCTGTCATTGTTGAGTGAAGTTAAGTTCTAATGCTCAGCTTCACACGGGGGTTACTTTTGCCCAGTTCAGATCTTTCCAAGCTATCTCTCAATTTGTGAGCATTATCCACTGAAGAAGCACTTTGTCAGTTTGTGGCCGGATGCTCTGATTGGGTCAGAGAAAGTAATGGGGTCCACTTTCTCTTTCCAGGATTGAGGCGTTTGACTAGGAAGAAAAAAACCACATGTTTGTGTTAAAGATGGATGAGAGCAGCACAATGAAAGAGTGAAGGGCTTATTAGGACAGCTTCCAACAGCTGAGACAGGATGTGACATGTTAAATCTCACTGTGGAATGTATGACAATGGTGGTGCATGTGTGTTTCTGTCCTGAAATGTCCACACACACACACACACACACACACACACACACACACACACATGGAAAGAAACAAAGCAGCATTCACTTGCCACAGCTCTGTTTGAGTATTCAAGGATATAACCACCGTCAGCCACGCACACTTGCCACCTTTTTATTTAGTCTCTGACCCACATACACAATCACTCGCCCTCACACAGATGCATGCACGCACACACTCACGCTGGCATTTGTGCACACTCAAACTTCATACAGGAGTCTTTGTTCACTCAGCCTGTATGTGCAGATGGAGAGCAGATTTGATCTACATGAGTCAGTGAACTTTGAAGTAGAAAATGGCTTTTGCCCCGGTTTGGAGATGAGCCATGTTCATGTCATCCTGTTATTAGACAGACGGTGTTAAAATAATCTTCCCCAGATTCCTCATTCCTCCCACACCAGCATCATGAGAAAAGGGACTTTGTCATTGTTTAAATTTGGTCTGGAGGGACATTCACTTATTATCATACCTCATGACATCATGACATCATGACTATCAGCTCATCTGTGGCATGTGTTTTAAGATGCATTGTTTTCTAAAAGTCCAGATTGACCATTTTAAAAACAAACTTTCCTGTTTTGTATCCTTATTGTGTGAAAGCACTTCCCTTTATTGCTGCAGAATGGCTCATTGTTAAAAAGCATTGAATCATGACAAATAACATGCCATGTAATTCAGCTTTGAGATGCATGTTGGTAGTATGTTGTGTTCCCTTGAACAATCAGCACTCCCTCTACATTTGAATAATCATTAAACTCCTAACCCTGTCAGGAAAGTCAAAGTTCAGGAGCAGACGGGTCCTACCAACCTGTGTGCCACAGTAAACGGAGTAAATCTTTTCTTCTGATTTTCAATGTGAATTGTTTGATTTGTATTGGAATTTGCCTCAGAGATACATTTGTGCTCTTAATAAAAGCACAAATTAACTACATTTATTTCACCATAACACTAAAACTCACCTTTTGAAAATGTGAAAATATATTGGTGTGATCAAATTATTGTGATAACAATATTGAGCAGAAGAATGAGAATGATGTGTCGGCATTATGCAGCCCTTTGTGTCCTTAACAGTTGTAGCCTTGACGGCTTCTTGTTCAGGTTGCTTGTAAAGTTTTATCAAGGAAAGCTGGTTGATGCTGACGTAGCACTCATTTACTCTGATCAGTGATTGAAGTCCAATGCATATTAAAGCTCATTGCATAGCTGCAGCTTTCATGACTTTTCTTGCAACTTGGAATCTGTTTTTTATTTTTATTTTTGCAGTAATAGACTTATTAAAGCCATATTATAATTTCCAGATTAAGTATAGTAGAAAGCGAGCCGTATAGGAAATTAAAACAATATTTGGGTGGCAACTTTAAAAATTTAGGATTCTGAGATTTCTTGGGGTGTTTTTGACCCCCCTCCCCCACCCCCTTCCTCCATTTCTGATAGGAAACTTTCCCCGCTCTGGAGAACACACCTTCTCAAGACAAACACCTCTGGAGTTTGTCTTGATAACGCCTCTGAACGCTCTCGCACTTTGCACTCGTCTCCTTCCTCACTTTCTCTGCAACCTTGGAATGAAGAAGTGCTAACGAGCTCCACTCGCTGCTGCAGCTGAAAACGTGCTGTAATTGTCTCGTCGTGTATCTCACTTTCTCTCTATTTATAACCCGGCACAGCAGAAGGTGAAGAAACGCACTGAAAATGTGACAGTGTGTTCTTCCATCCCTGCTCTGCTGATGCTGGTCCCACCTTGAATTTGCAGTGAATAATCACTTTTGTAGATTAATACGCAAGCAGTGAGCTCTTTCTTTGTGCTGTTTGTCTTGCTCTTGTTCTGTCTGTACTCACATTTTCTCTGTACCGGCGTCTTTATCTCCCTGGTTGTCTCTCTCTTGCCTCATTTATCTCCCCTTGCTTTGCCTTTCCTGCGTCAGCACCTGCTGCTTTTCAACCTCTAAATCTCAACTTCATTAGCACCTCAGTGTGTGCATTCCCAGATGTGCACGGTGCCAAGGCCGCTCTGCCTATTTTATATCTGTGTACATGGGTGATTCAGCCTCGCTTGTATGTCTGTACTTTGATTAAATCCCGGTGTTGGTTGAATCTCTTCTGCTCTCTGGTGTTGACCCCGTCCTGTCCTGTCCTGTCCTGTGCTCTGCTCTCAGCGTGTGAATGGAGCAGTGTGCGAGTACGGCCTCCCTGCTGGCCTCGGTGCGGGAGCAGGAGAGGCAGTTTGAGATGCTGAGCCGAGCGCTGGAGGAGGAGCGGAGGTCGTGTGCCGGCACCCTGCCCCGCCCCCTCCCCAACATGCAGGTAACGCGGAACAAACCCTCGCCCCTTCCCCTTTTCCACCCACCCTCATGCACATTTCCCATCGAACAAGTCCATCGGATTCACCTTTTTGGTCCGAGCAAGTTCAGCCAGTGTCATCTCCATGGTCACCCTCATCCCATCTGTGTGGACTGGCTGGATGGCGTCGGAGCCTAAACCAAACCTGTGGGGAACAAAACCACCTCGATTTAGTCCGGTTGGAGTCTTGAGGAATGCTTGAAGTTTTGGAGTTGGAAAATTGGGTCAAATTAAGCGACTGAAGCCCCTTCCAATACAACCTTCATCAGGTCATCTGTACCCTCTGACGCTCCTCGCAGCTTTCGCTCACGCATTTTTCCCATCCTCCTATCGGTTCCTCCATAACCTTCTCATTCAAAATAAGTCTTCCCATCATCCATCATCCATCATCCATCATCATCATCATCATCATCATCCCTTCACCAATCAAGCTTCACCCCCCGGTGTAACTCATCATGTTCGTCTCCACTTGTCCACAGGAGTTTGCACGGAGAGCGATGTCTTGCTTGACATTTTGCTTGTTATGCTTTTGTTCTTTTCCTGGACCATCATCAAGAGTTTACCTTTGTAGTTCCAGTCTGTCATCCAGCTGCTGTATTTATAATTTGTTGCATTTATTTCTGGTATAAGGAAACGTCTCTCAGCTTTGTCTCCTGGCCCGTTTCATCAGCTGTGAATTCTTGGTAAAAATCTTGAGTCTGTTTCAAAGTGTGTTTTTGGTTGTTTGCTTACACACACCCTCTGTATCATGCGTGAGTCATTTACCTGGTTCAGGGACTGTCGAGTGACTTCATACTACCTCACAGACAGACTGACACGTCCGCCCACTCTCGCTCATTCTTCCACTTCCTTATTGACACGCTCAGTCATTAGCGTGCGTGAATAAACTGACACACACACACCCTGAGGCGACCTTTGAAACGCACTCCCATAAACAGCCTAGCTCTCTCTCTCTCACTCTCCCTCTTTCGCTTTGTCTCTTGCATGTGGGCACGCAGGACGCATCCTAGTCCCAGGTAATTCTAGTGGCTAATAAGGGGCAGAAATAAATAGTGTGTGTGTGTGATCGTGAGAGCGGGACAGAAATGTAGCCTGTGCTGGTTCTTATCTCTGCGGTGTGTGTTTACATAGCCCAA
The DNA here is from genome assembly GCF_900634415.1 of Cottoperca gobio. Lineage (NCBI taxonomy): Eukaryota > Metazoa > Chordata > Actinopteri > Perciformes > Bovichtidae > Cottoperca > Cottoperca gobio. The sequence continues at coordinate 21,240,302 of NC_041355.1, read as the reverse complement.
AGGCTTTGGCATGTCTCTGCCACTCTCCCAGGCAGTGCAACACAACCTCAGCCTGTACTGACAGGTTCCCACACGCTCACATCTGCCAGACACTTTCTACTGTTCTCTCAGAGTCCTTCTCAACTAAAGAGTTTTCATTTGTTAAAAGTCTTGTTTATTTGAGCGGGGCAGATTGGCTCTTTAAAAGGCTGTCTTTGCCCCCCCCCCCCCCCCCCCCCCCACACAAGTATTAGGCCTATTTCTAGTGTTATTTCTGTTTTTTAATTGAAAGATTCGGCATGAGATAACTCGCCCCCCCTTTACCCCCATAGTAGTGGAGATGTATATAAAGCTCCTCCTGTGGCTGGAATGGGAAGTGCACCACACCCATCAACACTCCCAGACAGACAATTGTGGTGGTGTCGACTCATACGAGCAATACGGTTTTCTCTTTGTCTCCATATTCTTTTCATTACTAATGGTTTCATCTTCTCATTATCACATTTCATTCATGGAGTTTGTTGGACGACTGTTTCATACAGTTGGATGTGTTTTATAATCCTGTTTGTGGTTATGATGTTTACATACCTTTTTGAAGTTATGTAGTGTCACTCTTGCAAATCCAACACAACAATTTTCAAAAGCATTGCGCTTGTTTGATTTATTTATTTTTGATTTTATTCATTTTTTATCAGTTGGTCATTAGTTAGTTGCCAGGGCTGAACTATTTGGGGAAACAATTTAACTTATTTCGACTGATATTGCAGATGCAATATGACTCATGATATTGAAGGGAATGATCATTATTGTAAATGACTCATATTTTGCCTTTTTTTTTATAAATATTGTGCCTCCTGCAATTTGGACATTGCACACGTCGATATTGTAATTCCAATACATCTTTGATTAATGTTCAGCCTTACTAGTTGCATCACTGTAAAGCAACATGTATAAGAAAAAAATGGGGTACGGTTGTAAAAGTTCAACTGCTCAGCCAATGTCGGAATGTGTGTATGTGTTCATAAATGCATATTCATCCTGCGTGTGTGTGTGTGTTGGTTCGCCCTCATGTTTATTTCGACCTCCCTGCAGAACGGCCGCATTCCTTGTGATGCAGACATAGAGAGGCTGACACTGAACGAGGGTTACATCAACGGGACACATCATGTAAGCATCCTCCCCGTTTCCCCCGTTCACTCTTAAGGGTGACCCTCAGGATATCAGCTGTAAGACCGTTATTTGAGACTTTCTCTGAAATGTGTGTAGTTCAGGATGGACCCTGGTCAGGTGGTGCAGGAGACATACACGGTGGAGGAAGATCCCCAGGAGGCTCCACCTGTTGTCTCCGTGGAGACCGGTGAAGACGGGACCACGCGGCGCACAGAAACCACGGTAACATGAGTTAATGTAAAAGTGGGGGATTTACTTTAATAATTGACTTCAAAAGAAGAACCGTTTGGGTTGCATACGTGTGTAGCGTGTCAGAGTGACAGTTCCTTTTATATTGATTAACTTGTAAGTGACATGATTGTAACGTCTCCTGCCGCCCTTGATTTGCACTTTCAGGTAAAGAAAGTAGTAAAGACCACCACCACTCGCACAGTCATCCCCTCCGTGTCAGACACACTGTCCCTGGATGGTGGGGGTTCAGTGACGGGTATGGGCGGCTACACTGCACCCTACAGACAGGGGCCCGTGGGTGTCGTGCCCATGGACTACCCCACTCACACTGTGCCCCGCAACTACCACTACGGACCGCCAGGCGGCTACGACGACTACCGCACTGGACCCCCATCTGAGGCCTACACGAGCCTGAGCAGGGGAGCTCGCATGGATGATCGCTACAGGTATAGTTGAGAGCCATCGAGACAGAGTAGACTTCAACTTTACAATTTTAAATGGATTAAATTACTATTCTCACGCTCCATGTCCCCGTCCCCGTCCCACCCCTCTCCAGACCGGTCCATCCAGATGGTTACAGAACTCTGGATCCAAGCTACAGAGCCACCAGCAGGAACCAGCTGGACCACTATGCTGCTCAGCCACAGGTATGTTCAACACTCACTTGCTTTTAACAGGGTTTCAACTCTCTGGACCCCAAGCACTTCCAGGGTGTTAAAACAATTATAGACAATGTAGTTTTTTAAAAACATTTTCTGATTATGGTGTAATTTTTGCGATTTTAAAAAACAACAACAAAATAAATCTTTTCCAACTTGATGGCGGGTTGTGGGGTTCACTTGGGTTCACTTGGGTTCACTTGGGTTCACTTGGGTTCACTTGGGTTCACTTGGTACAATGAGTACAAACATTTACAAGCCATAGCATAAGTTTGCAAGCAACATTTCTGCTTGTAGCTTCTATCATTCTGGCCCCTGTCCCTGTGCAGGTTGGGCGTATGGGAAGTGCCATGGAGCTTTCTTCCATCCCGAGGTTTGTTCCTGAGTCGTACGGTCTGGAGGACGATCAGCGCAGCATGGGCTACGATGAGCCCGACTATGGCATGGGACACTCAATGCACTACAGCACCGTTCCCCGCAACCTCCATGCATTCCCCCACGGGCCCCCACGCAGGACTGGGTAAGTTGTGTGTTTTTAAGGATCAGTAACAGCCAGATGTATGTTCTGTGTGTATAAGAGTGATGTTTATGTGTGTAAGAAGTGCACAATATAATGTTCCTTCCACTGACATTTATATTTTAGAATAAATAAATAAAGATCTTGTTTTTAAATCACCACAGTAATGAACAATATCACAGCAAACTCTGTAACTTTATTGTACTGTATTGATGTCTGTGTGTCGTCAAATAACATATACACTCACACATGTTCTCCTCCCTCCCCAGGAGTTACGAGGGCACCTTAGATGGCGATATGAGCGGCCCTGGGGACATGTACTACTGGGGAGGAGGAGCACCGCTGGCCCAGGGGGAAAGGGGTAGCATGGCTTCGTTGGACAGCACTCTAAGGAAAGGCCCCGGCCCCGGCGGCTGGCGACAACCGGAGCTGCCAGAGGTCATCGCTATGCTGAACTACAGGCTGGACCCCGTCAGGAGCAACGCCGCTGCTTACCTGCAGCATCTCACCTACAAGAATGATAAAGTAAGAAATGCAAGCAGATATTTGTTTTGGTATAAATCTGGTATCCAGGATGATGAAGACTGGGATAGACTTTAATGTAAAGTAATTATTTGAGGAAGCAAAGGTCAAACCCTTTCCAGGACTGAAGAGGAGTAGTCTGTGTCTCTGAGTGATAGAGGCATGTCTGATGGAGGTTATAGAAGAGCCAGAGAGAAAGTTATAATTCTACCATAGTGGGAGTCGGATCAGGAGTAGTTGGGAATCAGCGTTGCAGGTCGTTTAATCACGCTCTCCTCGGAGGGTCCCATTTCCTGAGTAGGGAAGTCGTTCTTCCAACTTTGGTGTGTCCATGAGCTTTAAGGCGTAATGTGGTAACAACATTGTCTGTTCTGCAGAGTTCAGATTTATGGGTCTCACGACTTTCAGTAACAACGTGTACAATTGTACTCCAATAATACCAGCTACAGTTAAAAACGGATCTTTTGACCGCAGCCATGTCCCACCATGACAGCTGGATATTTCTTCTTCACGTCACTCTTAATGTGCTGTCCTGTGCTTTTTTCTTCTTTGGTGCTCTGATTGCATTTCTTTACAACGACGTAAACTGGACTTAATTTAGCCTCATCCACATCACCCCTTTACTGTCCATCCTTTTGCTTTCCAGGTGAAGACTGATGTGCGTCGAATGAAAGGCATCCCAGCACTCGTCTGCATGCTTGACATCCCGAACAGAGAGGTGAGTTTGGCTTTCTGTTCATTGCTTACACACTAGAAGAGTGTTTTGATTGGACTAGGTGGGGTAAGAGAGCGGCTTATGGGATGAAGTGTATTTCTTATGTAATGAGACAAGTGAGAAGGTGAACATGAGACTCTGGAGTTATGAAAGGAACTAGAAATAAGCATTACGTGTTTGACCTCTCTTGGTCAAATCCTGTAGGTCAACATTTGTTTTAAATATGGGTTTCTTTTTTCTGCGATTCCCTTTCATTTAGCACAAGCTGTGGCAAGGTTTTGCTGATCTTTGTATGGGCATTACCAGACTAACCACATCATGCATTCCACTCTCGAGGCAAAGAAGCATCTTAATTTCACATTTCATGCTCTACGGCCAGAGACGAGTTTGAAGTCTAGTGTCGGATGACTTGCTGGCTGGAGAAATGGGTCAAACAGCGACTGCATCTTCTAAACGTTTTTTTTGTGGTTACATGCCACACACTTTGTGTGTGTGTGTGTGTGTGTGTATTTATATATACATGTGGGTGGGGTATGTCCTATAGTATCATGAAAACATGTTCAACTATTTTAAATTGCACAGTACAAATGTATAAAGGTTGTATGCAACGTTGATACTTGGATCTTCATGAACTGGAAATCAACATCGCTTTATAATCTCTAGAAATGTACTGAAGTGTAATGCTTTCCCTTAGAAAATAACATTACATTTGTTTTATGAGAAAATTCTTCTCCGTTTCTCTGCAGCAGATTCCTGAGAATCCAGAGAGAAGCTCTCGCTCACTTGATTCTTGCGGTTTAGTTTAGTCCGGTTTTATTTGGTTTTGGGTCCGATTGGGAGATAGTCGTGTCTTTGAGTTATTTCGATGGTTTTATTAGTTGGTCGACTTTGTTCAGATGTTAAGCCCATTCTGATCTGCTGGACCGATGGAGATGATGCATCTGAAATGCATTCAGGCTGGCTCACGTGGTGTCTCCAGACACGATCAGGCAATTGCGCCTTATTTGCACCCACGTCATTCATGGGGTTCTCAGTGCTTGACTTAACTAAATTAATAAACTAATTGTGACATGTTAAGCTTCCATTAATTTGAACTCTCAAGTAAATGAAAGCTTTTCTTTGGATTTTGAGGTATCTCGATAATTCTCAGAATTCTGAGATGATAATCTTGTTAATTTAGAGAAATTGCACATTACGCTTCTGTATGTGGCCAACTCATTTACTATTAATTATGTACAATTACTTGCATGAGTAGAAAAGCCAAGACCCATATAATCTGCAAAGTTCATCTACCAGTTACAAGGGCGTAACTTCTACGACCCTAAATCCATGTATGAGAGCAGCCTCCTCTTTAAGTGCTACTCTGTTAGGACTAATGGCTCCCTAAGCTGTTATTGTGTCTTTTTTTTATAGGTTCACTATGCAGCCTGTGGAGCGCTAAAGAACATCTCGTATGGCAAAGATCACGACAATAAGATCGCCATCAAGAACTGTGACGGAGTGCCCGCTCTGGTCCGTCTGCTGAGGAAGACTCGCGACCAGGACCTCTGCGACATCATCACAGGTTAGAGGCACATGACCAATCAGCTCCTAAAGGAACCCGACACAGAAGTACAGAGTTTACAATGTAGTGTTGCGCTATAAGGAGCAGTAGATGTGTTGATAGGTCAGGAGAGTCACTTTGCTGGTCCAGGCTTTCTATGTGTCCACTCTGGGTTCAACACGGAGCTTCCAACAAACCGGGACAGTTCAGGGTCCAACACTAAAAACTGTACAAAGTGATGATGGATGAACTGAGTTTCTTTAATTACCAACAGTATTCCTGCCATTGTAGATACCTTTACACTCTTTGTTTCATCACGACTTTGTGATGCTAATTGAAATTTTGGAAGTCTAATTGTCCTTTTTTTTTTTTTTTTACTAAACAATTTATGAATAAAACTCACTGATGATAAGCTCCCATTCAATGATACATGCCACATTTCAGTCTGGTAAACTCTTTTATCTCCTCTCCTTCGCTGTGTCCCGTTTTCATAGTAGTTTGTTTATAACGAGACAAAATAAACTATAGAAAGTGTTGAAAACGTCAAACGTATCCAAAAAGACGCATGCTATGAAAGTTCCCGCACTCATTTATAGCCTTAGCCATGCCTGTAATATTTGCATATTCCTAAGTTTCTCCAGCTTCTTATTATATTTAAATTATGTGAAAATCTTATATACATTAAACTGTTAAACATTATTCATAAGAGAATATTTAAAGTGACATTGGGCGAGAGTAAAAGTGGACTTCGTAATTGAATACGGGATCTTTGCGCAATTGATTTCCATCTGTTTTCCCAGGGACTTTGTGGAACCTGTCGTCTCACGACTCTGTGAAAATGGAGATCGTGGACCATGCACTCCACGCCCTCTCCGACGAGGTGATGGTGCCGCATTCTGGCTGGGAGCGAGGGAGCAACGGAGCAGGAGGAGGGGAGGAGAACTGCAAGCCCAGACATCTTGAGTGGGAGACGGCCCTCACCAACACCGCAGGCTGCCTGAGGTATGGGAGGAAGAGACGATGTGAAGGGGATGGAAGGAAGGAGGGTTGATGTAGACGAGGGAGGAAGATGGAAACGTGCCAGCGCAACAGACTGACAGAGCAGTGGGATGTGTGAGGAAGGAAGGGAGCAATGATGAGTTAACAGAGCAGAAGAGAGGAGGGACATCTTGTAATCCACTAATCAGAGCGATGATACAGTCGGAGTACAAATGCTTAATGTTTCCTCCTCCGTCAGAGTGAAGAGTCCCGTTCTACGAGGAATCCTTCACCCACAAAATGACCTTTTGTATATCAATTACACACCCCGTGATACTTGAACTCTTGAATAAACCCTTTCTGCCATTCCTCCAACATTCTTGATGAATTGAAGTGAATGAGGGAACTCGTCGAACAGATATCAAAACATCCGTTTACGAACTGTCAACAACTCGTGCAGAATAATCTAAGCCTCATTTATCTGCCTTATGCTCATCACTTCCCAAAGGCATGCATTTTATCTAAAACGTGATTATTTAAAACACTTTGGACTCACGTGGACGAGTAGTGTGCTGTGTAAACGTGAGACTATTTATGCAAGTGTTTTTAAATCACAAGGTTTTATTCTGTTCAGGAGGCAGTGAGCACGTGACACATTATTGTGAGTTTGTAAACGGATGTTTGGATATAGGTCGGCTGTTGTTAAACGCGGCCCCGTGTACTTCAGGTCATGAAGACGTTTCTCTGTTTTTTGGTTCTTCGCTCAACGTGAAGGCATGTGAGGAAAAACAAAGTTTTCTTTTAGGATTCACCGTTACACAGGGTGGGGGGTAATTGATTTACAAATGGTCATTTTGAGTGTAACATATTGGTTTTAGTAAAACTTAGAAAAGCAATCGGAAGCAGATATTATGATATATTTCTATTGTTGGACAATATCCACAACAACTGCAGTACAGTTTTATAAAGCTTCCCTTTCTGTACAAAGAAACAAGTTTGAAATCTAATGAGGTTTATAAACGGGATTTCTTATTTGATTTGATATATTGCTCATTAAAACACTTAAGGGGTTAATGTCAGTTATTCATTAAAGAAAAGATCCGTCTAAATGGAAAAGAAATGCAGCTCCCAGTGACTGAGATCAGCCGAGGGTGAAGAAGAGAATTTACAGGGAGGGGGCGAGCAGAGGACAGGGGGGCATTGACTTACACAGTGTAAACAGTATGTTCTGGCCTGTTATCTATGCATTCCCCTTGACCACACGGTTAATTACAGACGAGTATGTGTGAATAACTTGAAGACTTGACGTTTGGTATGTGCAGAAAGGGTCTGGTCAGTATCGTCTCAGTGCACCATAGGACCAGACACAGATCTGCACCGTCATTAAAAACACAGGGGGCTCGTCCTTTTTATAGCTACTGATAAAATACTGCGACATCAGTGTCTTTAAAATCTAATTAAGAAGTGTACAGAAAAGGAGTCCATGAAGGAAACTTGAGTATTTAAATAGTTTAGAGTTTCTTAACTTCCAGAACAGGTGTTCCCCACTCAGACTTTACTTGGACGGGCCGTTAGTTGCAGGTTTACCGCTGTCTCGATCAGTTAGTTGTGTTATTTTGGATAATCCAAACTAACCCTTTACAACGCCAACGTCTCACAATAACACAAACCTTTCTTTGCCGACTGCAACATGTAAAAAAAAAAATGGACTACACGGTGAGGTGGAATCGGTGCCCCATGCTGTGGAATGAAATGTGTCCTGGTATTGTGTGAGAGGGCGGGCCTGTCACTGAGATTAACTGTTCCGAACAAAAGACCAAGGCTGAATCTCATTCCACAGAGTTTTCTCCCTCATCTTACTTTCTTTACATGCCTTCTACGCCAATGAAAGGAGAACTAGCCGGGTCTCAGTTTCCACATGTTTCCATCCTTCCAGTCCTCTTAGATCTCTAAGTGGGACTGAGTCGGAGAGAAGTTGGTCCAGAGCTGTAACTTGATCTCACTAAACTGTACTCTCTTTGTAAACCAGTACATTTAACAGGAGTTTCATTCAAACAACTCTTGGGGGGCGTGTTTAAGCATTGTGTGCTGGAATCCTTTTCTAGTCCCTTTTTTTTTTTTTTAATGGACTCTTCCACTACTTTCCCCTTTAACCTCTTTAACTGCCTCAATTATTCCTCCACCCTTTCACATTGCTAAGCAGCACTTTGTTTTACATTCTTGTTTCTCCTGTTTCCCCTCATCTAAAGAAATGTGAGTTCCGAGCGAAGTGAGGCGAGGAGGAAGCTGAGGGAGTGCACGGGATTGGTTGATTCGCTCATGTACATCGTCCAATCCCAGATTGACTGTAAAGACGTCGACAATAAGGTAAATGAAGCTCTGGTTTATTTGACATTAAAGGGTTTTTACAATCGTCTTTGAGCCTTTTGTGAATGAAAAGAAGGACTGTGACTGCGAAGTCTGAAAGATTGTATCGCGTGATGTTGCTTGAGCGTCGGTTGTGTCTGAAGACTTAGCAGACCTGTAGCCGGCTCATCAGCTCTTCTTGAGGGTAGCTCTCAAGGCTACATTAGCCGCTCCGAGCGTAAGGGTCAATTTATACCAACTCTCCAAGACCCCGAGCTCATGTCACGCATTTTCTTGAAGAAAAAGAAAATCATACGGAAACTTCTATTTAATTCGCTGGACCTTGCAAAATCATTTCGCTCCACGCCAAAGATATTCAGAACTGAATAAGTATTTGGAGTTTGTAATACACAAACTGAGCCTCACCAGCTGAACATCCAACAAGCCCTGAGGATGAGTTGGAACATGTATTCATGTAAACAGTTGTTGCTGAATCTTTTACAGTAATCAAATGAATACTTTTTATGTCCTGTAACATACGAGTGCAACTCATCTCGCTAAATATAAATAAACTATTCTGACTATATTTTCCCAACATTTAATATATATTTTTTTTATTTATAGGAAAGTGTTATATACAATATATATATTACAATACAGGAAATACACTAAAGAAAATAAAGCTGCATTATTACTCCATCATTTAGGATCTTTTGAAAATAACAAAATGTTTGTACTTTTCACTGTCTGTAATATTTAGTAGTTTTATTTCACAAGTAGATATATTGACTTCCAGGTTTATATCTGTATGATACCAATAGAACCTGTTTTTCATTGGCTCCAGGAACTGAGCAAGTTAAAGCTTGTAATGATTGCAAGTAGACGAAGTGATGAACAGCGAGAGGCGGTTAACATTTGAGTAATTGTTCCTCGTCTCTTTTCTCACCACCGTTTTTCACTCCATCTTTGCAGTTGATAGAGAACAGTGTGTGTCTGCTGAGGAACTTGTCCTATCACGTGCATCGTGAAATCCCCGGCTGTGAGCGCTACCAGGAGGCCGCGCCCCTCAACCAGGGCCCCGCCCCCTCCAGCCAGAAGGGCGGCTGCTTCAGCTCCCGCAAGAGCAAAGGTCTGTCAGAGAAACCCGGACTGTATTTGTTCAGTCAGGAGGAGGAATATTTGTGGTGATGTCACTGTTGACGGCAGTGTCTCGCTGCACTGATACTAACACACACACACACACACACACACACTTCCACAAACAAAACTGCTCGCACAGGAATGTCAGCAATTTCCCCAACTGCGAGAAAGCTCACCCTCTCTCCTGCTGCTCTCTGTTTGCGTTTCACTGAGAGTACACATGCTTTCTACTGTTTTGTGGCTTTGACCATGTTGTTATAAAAAATAATTTAGCATCCGTCCACATTCATATGAATAAGTCAGATGCTGTGATAACCCTCCTGGTAGTTTTCATTTTCTTTCTTTTTTTTTACTTGGCTATATAGAAACTATCCATGCGAACGATATACATGCTTAAATAATAAGGAAGAATTAAGATGATATGAGGCTGCTACTAAGGATTATTTTCATTACTGATTAATCTCGTGATTATCTTTTAGTTTATGAAATACCAAAGAATAGTGAAATAATTCCCCAGAGTCTAAGGCGACGTCTTCACATGTCTGTTTTGTTGGACCAACAGTCGAAACCCCGAAGAAATCAGTCTTGCAATGATATTAAAAAGAGAGGAGCAGCAAATTTGAGAAAGATTTGTCTTGAGAAATGACTAAAACGTTGAGTTAAAATATTTGCTCATTCTTTTTTTTTTTTTTTTTTTTTTTATGATCGACTTGTTGATTATTCTTTTTTTTTTTAATTAAATAACCAGAACTTTGTTGCTACCCACGAACATAAATCTGTACAGGAAGTAGTGCTCAGGTTTGTAATCAGAATTGAACATGGCGGCAGATTAGATCTGACATGTGATAGTGCAGAAATATTCAGCGACTGTATGAAAGAGAAGACCAATCGGCTGCTATGAAAGACAGATGTGATGCAGACAATAAAGGCTTCACTTTTAATCACTGCATAGCAGCTTATTTTATAGTTACTGTTGCACAGAAATATATCACGGCAACAAACTGATACCGTACAGTGCGTGTGTGCGATGTTTCGCTTTATTTGGCCTTCACACTTGGCATGTCACATTGCTGATTTCTGTGTGGTGGCAGCGGTGCAGTTGGGATGTAAGGCGGTGTTAACTGGGTGGCTCAGTTATGGCTGCTTCCCTCTTACTTACTATAAATGCTCTCTCTTCCTCCTGTTCCGTCTTTCTCCTCTCCCTCTTCACCCCTTCCTCCTCTGTTCTTCTCTCGCTGGGCTACAGATGAGTGGTTTTCCAAAGGTAAGCTCTTTACCTCTGTATGAGTGCACTTAGCTTCGGCTGCCTGTTGTTGTTGTAATAGAGTAGCTGAACTAACAGGTTGATGTTTTTCTTAGTACTAACGTGCACGCCTCATGCATCTCAGATTTTGGTCATAGCATACGTCTAACCAAAGTAGAATAAAACAATAGAACTAATTCTCTAAAATAAATGTATCATATTTAGATTCTGTGTTTTCTAAGGCTGTGATGTTTGATCCAGGTAAGAAAGATGACGATGCAGCTGCAGACATAATAGACATTCCAAAGAGGACCGCACCTGCCAAAGGTAACTATAGGCCCAGTCGACACTCTTACTGTAGGTACCGTACAGTACAGAAAAACTATTTCTATTGGTCCTTCTCATCCCTACCTCTTCATCTTCCCCCTCTGTCCTGCCATCTCCTCCTGCTCATGCCCTCTCCTATTCTCTTCTTCTTCCCTGTAGGCTTCGAGCTGTTGTACCAGCCGGAGGTGGTCCGCATCTACACCTCTCTGCTAAAGGAGTCCAAGAACCCCACCGTGCTGGAAGCCTCGGCTGGAGCCGTTCAGAACCTGTGTGCTGGACGCTGGACTGTAAGAGCCGCTATCATTATTAGCCTACTCCATTTCCCCAACACTCCCTGTGCTGAGGAAATGCACACTTTGGGAGAACACTGTATTAGATTGCGGGAATCTGAACAGAGACCTACACACAGCTCTTACAGCATACAGCATGCCAAACAGCTGGTCAGATGTCACATCTCAGATAATGATCGTGTGACTTTCCATAGTTTTTCCTTTCTTGGATTTTGTTGCCCATGACCTTTACTTAGCATTACTTTAAACTTGTCCATCCACACATTACTACAGAGGAAACAATGAGCCCTGGGTTGAAGGAGGCATGTCCAGTGTGTAATGATGCTTTTTAAGTACTCTGGCTAAGAGGTTAACACGGCTGCATGTAAGGTTAGTGAATAGAGTAATCAGAGGAAATGGGAGTTTGAATACTAGTTGGCGCCCCTTCAATAAGTCTCCTTGGGAAAGAAGCCACACTTACACTCCGATGTAAATGCAGTGTAATAATATAATATATGGATTTGTTGATCAACAATTCAATATATTCGATGCAAAGTAAAAACATGGATCATCTTTTAAGATGCCCTTTTATTTTGAAATTCCCATGGCATGTCTGTGTCACCATTTCTGCCCAAAAACAGTGTCCAACAGTGCTTGAACATGAGACATGTGGCACTTTACTATTTTCTAATCAAATCCTAAATGTTTTTCATTTAGATGTCTGGAAGAATGACCAAAGCATTGCTATAATATTGTATCTTGATGATGTGATTCCCCTTGCAAAGGGAAACCACCGTGAACATGACAAAGTGTTTGTTTGTACACAGTAGTGCAGAGGGCAGAGGTGTGTGTACTCAAGGGACCTTTGAGTCGTCCATTATGTAGAAGCCGTTTCAGAACTGCAGACTGTCAAAGGTAGAAAAGTTAGTGCCTTGACTTAATGAAGGAAACCAACACATCTGTCTTGTTTTAGTATGGGAGATACATCCGTGCCTTGCTGCGGCACGAGCAGGGTCTACCAATGATGACCGAGCTGCTGGCCCACGGCAACGACCGCGTGGTCCGTGCCATGTCCGGAGCCCTCCGTAACATGGCCATCGACGCGCGCAACAGAGATCTACTAGGTGAGACTCGGAGCGCTCTGTGGGACTGAGCTAATGTGTGCGTTTCATTGTTAACGCTCTTCTCGTCCTTGTTTGTTGACAGGTAAACATGCGGTGCCTCACCTGGTGGCCGACCTGCCTGGCGGCGGTCAGAGTCAGCCTGTGCGAGCGCTGTCAGAAGAGACGGTGGTGTCGGTGTTGAGCACCCTCCACGAGGTGCTGGGCTCCAGTCTGGAAGCAGCCAAGATCCTCAGAGCCTCACAGGGGATCGAGAGACTGGTGCTCATTAACAAGGACGGGTAAGGCTCCATTCTGAGGTCATTTTGTGTCCGTCTCTACGTTTGTCGACAGTTGAAACTGCAGTTTTGATTCGCTTGCCTTCATTGTGTATGCCTTCTTTTAAATCTCCTCCCCTGTCCACCGGGATCACCAGTAATCGTTCTGAGCGGGAGGTGCGCGGTGCCGGCCTGGTGCTGCAGACTGTGTGGGGCTACAAGGAGCTGCGGCGCACTTTGGAGAAGGACGGCTGGAAGAAGACAGACTTCATGGTCAACCTAAACCCTCCTAGCAACAACACCAGGGCCAACGGAGGATATGAGGACAGCACTCTGCCGCTCATTGACAAAGGTCAGGAAGCACGTGCATGTAAAGGGTTCTGCTCTGCAAGGCCACAGATCTCAGTTTAACTAGTGTTCAATGCTTCCTGTCCAGTAAAGTATCGTTTCTACAGAAGCATTATTGTGTAATATTCTGTTAATTTAACTGCAGAACACACGCAAATAAAGTTTTGTGTGTTTTGCAGTATATTAACTACTGCTAAAAGTTTAAGGGTCAGATCTCTTTTTGTCCGGCTCATCAATTTACTTTGCACAGAGGTCCAATTCCTCCAGTTCTAAAGACTGGAGGATGCAGCTTTATGAAAGGCATTGAAAAGCTCCAAGTCCACTGTTTTTGAGCAACACAAGTCGAGTATATAGTTTTGCTTAAGCTCCACAGAGCTCTGCTTCAAGTTCTTATCTGTGGCAGCGTTTCAAAGAATCAGGCACTCCTTACAACTCTGTTGTTTCTATGAGCTGCACCATAAGTTCCTGATATATTATGGAAATAGTCTTATTTGTAGACTTTTGGAAAATAAAAGTTGCAATTAGTTCTTGCAGGTTTGCCTCAACCTGCTTGGCGTGGAAGACATTTAACCACGTTTATGTTCAAATAAATTCTCTTTTATATGTTCAAAAGATCTTTTAAGCTCCTGATTTTTTACTGTTTCCAAATCTCACACAGCAAAGTAATGTAAATGACATATTTGGAAATACTTGAAACTCTTCCAAAACACTCGCACACCTACGCACCATTCTATCTTTGTCAGGAGATGATCCGACTGTTAACACTGTTCACATTTCTCATTTCATGTTGATGCTCAGTGTTTTTCTGTCCTTTAATACACAGGGGGCAAAGGAGAGCGGGAAATGATTCCACTGAATGACATGGGACCAGGCAAGTGACACACACACACACACACACACACACACACACACACACACACACACACACACACACACACACACACACACACACACAGAGAGGCATGTAGCTGACACTTGTAGCTGAGATTTGAGAGATCCTTGCATTAGGAACACATGCGTCTGGTTTAACATGCGTCTCCTCTTCAGATGCTTACTCCACACTGGACCAGAGAGGGAGAAGGAACACTCTGGATAACACACTCGAACCTGCTGGCAAAGATGCAGTACAGGTAAAAACCTGGACACGTGCACACACACACACAACACCCTGCATGACTGCACTTTAAAGGAATAGTTTGGATGTTTTTGAAGTGGGGTTTTGTGAGGTACTTATTCCTACTCCGTGTAATAGATGGCGGTGGGCACGCCCCCAAAACGTGTTGGCTATATTTAGAATATTTTCACAGCTTTCCCAAGCCCTTTCTGACGGGTAACTGAAGCAGTTATCTCTGCTCTTTTGAAAGCCACGATATTCCTGTCTGTTTCTCCAAACTGGGGGCGTGCCACCTGCCATGTACTGCAGGTAACACACTGACTGTGTACCTCCATACAACCCTACTTAAAAACAGTCAAAGTATTTCTTTAATGACAAGAACTCCCTCAGTCCCAACATAAACTCTACTACATACCTCCTACAGGCCTTTACTTGACTTACCTGCTGCAGTCCTTCACATGATGTTACTTGTGTTTCCTGTTGATACCGTTTGTTCATCACCTGTGTGAGATACCTCCAGTTCATCCAGGAGACGTCAGTGTGGCGTCTGTGCCGTCACAAAGCCCAATAATGTATTTTGGATTGGGAATTGATTGCACATCATCACCTGAAGTGGTTGGAAATATGAGAATTGTGAATTATGTAGAACGCGCACCTTTTTGAGGTTCCAGATTTCAGGATGATACACAGACCAATATCCTCACCTCCTGCTAAAAATGTTAGCGTGTGAACGTACGTGCTCTCACACACACCCACAGACAGCATGTCGATGCATGTCTCGTTAAAGCACTGTGCTTGATCTGTGGAGCACATCATTTCTCACTGGTGTTCTTTCCCCCCTGAAACATGACTTAACCTTAAACTAACCTTGTTGTAACCCTTCTTTCTTTTCTCATCTGATGCTCTTATGTCCCTCCACCTTTTCTCTTTTTCTCTTTCTGTTCTTTTCCATGTGTTGCGTCTGCTCACCTTCTCTGGATTTCCACACTTAACCCTCTTATTTCTGTATTTGCCCCCTCTGTTTCACTTTGGTCTCTCTCTCCTTCTTTCTCTATCACACACTCCTGCTCCCTCTTTCTCTTTGTCTCTCTCTCAGGGAGGGATGTATGGGGAGAGGCAGGCCTCTTTGCCTCTAATGGATTCTTACGATGGTTAGGCTACACCCACTGTCACACTGCATGTCAGCGCTTGGTATGTGTGTCCCACCGGCTGCCCCTCTCGACTCACTGCATGGCCTCAGTTGTGTATTAAGAGCTGTGACTTTCCGTGTTTGACAGTGACCAGTGTTGTCAGTGAGCTCCCATTGTACTGTATTTGGACTGTTTTTTTGCTCCCCCTGCTGGTGAATAGTGTCAGTGATTTTATTTTTGTTGTCCTGAGATGCGATTTTATTTTCCCCTTCTCTGCACAGTTTGTCATTTGTGTCTACCGTGTGGTGACTTTGTTGCCAGCAGTCATTATTGTGTATTGTATATTTTTAAAGCCTCTGCTGTGAATCGGAATTTTAAATGTGCGATTCTTCCCGCCTAGGCATGAACGCCTGACATTACATGCCCCCCCGTGATCAACTCCCACGCTTCTTCTCTTGCAGAAAAACTGATTGTGTGCATCACGAGACGACCGCCTCCTCCCACCTACTGCCCTTGCTGAACTGACAAATGGGGGACCACTACACTACCGATGGGACTA
This sequence comes from Cottoperca gobio, assembly GCF_900634415.1. Taxonomy (NCBI): domain Eukaryota; kingdom Metazoa; phylum Chordata; class Actinopteri; order Perciformes; family Bovichtidae; genus Cottoperca; species Cottoperca gobio. The sequence continues at coordinate 21,224,134 of NC_041355.1, read as the reverse complement.
AAACTCCATCCTTCACACTCAACTCTTCTGTCCCTCTTCACTCTTTTTGCAGCTTCTCTTCTCTCTTTCCCTTTTGTTACATTCCTCCATCGCAGCTGACAAACTTAATGAAACCACACAGAAATAAACTGACGTGGATCTACGTTCCCTGTGGACAACCGGACGAGACACTATGACCACTTTTGTGCTCTGCGAGTCCCTGAACTCCAAAACCACTCAGACACCATGGCCGCAACACTACAACACGCCCCTGGACAACACTACTTCTCTCTCCCACCAAAAGCAGAGACTGTGGCTTCATCTGGGAACTTTTCTACTTCTTGGCGGTTGGAGCGTTGGACTTAGTTTAATTCAACTAGAAAGTTGGGATCAAAACTGGACACTTTTTGGTGAAATTTTACATAAATGGATATTATGCTCGAAGACATTGAGGAAATGTGTCTTTTTTTTCCTCTCTGATGGTTAAATACTACAAAAAAAGATTTCCAACCACTGAGAACTAATGTTTAATGATCTAATCGGATATGTGTAAAAGCTTCTGCTTCTGTTTTTGGTAGTGGTTGTTCCTCTGCTCGCTCTGCTCTGTACCACAGTAATGTACATGTGCCAAATGACACTGCTACGACTGCCAATACTGAATGCAAGAACTGAATGCACACACACTCGGACATTTTACTGCAGCTAACTTGGAAACTGTCATCTGCTTTGTTTTGTGCGCAGCTTGTGTCCGTGAACAAGATGCATGGGGGGGGCTGCGCTGCGCTGCGGTTTCTGTATTTGATTGTGATCCATAGATGTAAAAGGGTGGAGGTGCCAGTATGGATATTCTTGCAGACAAAAATAGAATTATTCTCCATCTCTGTCAGCATAGACGGGATAGTCTACGTTTCTAAAGTCACGTTTCTGTTAAATGTAAGCATCTTAACTTTGTAAATCTTGAGCGATATCACAGGATTCATGGGGCGCAGTTCCTTGTATATGAATGTGTACATACAAGACTAACGGCATCGGTGTGTGGGCTAACTGGAGTGCCTCGCTCATTCAGGATAGGTCTGATGAGTGTGCCCAACAAGACATGGCCAATCAAGGTGTCTTTTTTTCAACAGGTTACTAGTTGGGGGAATACTGTATATGGAACTCATCAGTTTTTTTATTCTACAAAATAATGGGATATGTGAACTTGTATGCTAAGAGTTGTTATTGTGTTTTTTTTATAAGGTATAAAACTCTTGAGTTCTGTATAATTTACTGCTTCACAAAGACTTCCTGGCTCTAAGACTATATAACAGTACATGGGAGAAGACACAGCACTGTCTGCTTTTGCCCGCATTTCTTACATACAGTGCTTGTTCTGTGGAAGAATGCATCTTCTTAGTGCCGAGTGAGATGTAGATACTTCCTGAGTGGATGATTAAAAGAAGCACTACGGGCAGGGTAATGTGTGTTTTTCTTTCTTTTTCCCTACGGGTCCCTTTTGAGTGTGCCTCTTTTCTCAAACGTAACACGTTGCCTTCAAGAGAACTGACTAAAAGAGGAGAATAGGGGAGAGCAAGGGTTTGGAAATCACAGTGTACGGAGGCATTGACCAGAATTTGCTATTAGAAAAAGTGGAGAAAAATAAAAGCACATTTAAACTATATATACACAAGAAAATATTTGTTAATTTGAATGGTTTTATGTATTTACTCTTTTTATATTGATTTGGGTTTAATTATTTTGGGTGCTCTTGGTGAATGCATATGCAATCAGTTTTTATGTTTTGATTGAAAACATTCAGCTTAATGTCTTAATTAAATGCAAAACGAGTTAGCTAAACAAAATCCTCCAACACAGTCATCAGATACTGGAACACTAATGGAAAAAATCTGATTCTGGACTACACCTTAATCTCTTTGCCTTGGCTCTTAAAGTTGCACATTCTCATTTATGAATGAATTATGTAACTAGCAATACTGTTTTTAATAAAAAAGAAAATGATTTCTCTGTGCTTTTGTTTTCTTTTGCCTCTTGTTTATCACACTTTTATAATGAATCCGTTTGGATCAGTTCATGATGTGCTCTCGGACTGCGTTCACAAAGGACAACGTAGTTTTCCTTGTCATTAGAAGAGCGGCCCGTAGGCGGCGCGTTGAGTTTGAGACTCGCCATTTCCGATGCACCATTAGTAGGAAATCTCTTACACATGAAAAGCGTCTGCACGTTTGAGGTTTAACGCAAGTGTCCTTTTGGGAAATACAGCTCGTACAAATACAAAAAACTCGTGCAACAGACATAATGCGATAGGTAAGTGTACTTTTCGTGCTAATGTTACCTCACTTTAGCTGCGGATGTTCCTGTAGCGTTAGCTAACAACGTTAATTGAGTTGCACGGCCGTCAGTTTAAATGTGGTTAACAATTTATTGCAATGACTATGTGATCAAACTATTGGTTGTGAATTAGGTGGACTTTGCATAATTCATTTGTTGAATTATGTTTTTAATTTGTCAGCTATCTTTGTCACGTTAACTTCTGGCAACACTTCATGAAGAACTATTGTGTCAAATTTGAGTCTGGGTAAAACAAGTCGACCGTTGAACATAAAATTAAATAAATGGAAGATTCAGCGTTACCGTCAAAGTAAAACGTCGGTCAGACATTTAACGTGAAGTTCACCAACGTTGTCCTCCACGTGCTGCGTGACACGGCTGCCACCTGCGCAGAGTTCATTTAAAGGCTGGTACTCGAGCCGAGCTATGCAAAGCTAACGGCAGGCTATGTGGATGCTGCAAAGCTGAATAGTGAGTTTACATTTGTACCTCTTTGAATAGTCACCACGCGCTCTTTTATCTTGCCAAAGAAAACTTTGCTTTAAAAATATAGTTAAGATCGAGTACAGACTCCAGAGGCATTTCATTCAGTGACAGGCTTTAGGGGCTTTACAAATTGCAAATGAAATAAAACACTTTCAAAATCTAAATGAGGGGATCAACAAATGGTCAAACCAAAGCAGGGACAACAGTTCAATGTTTTGGTAACAGTAAACCGCTACCGTACATGTGTGTGTCTTCCACAACAAATGGAACCACATTCCTTTATCTGTCGTCCCCTCCGGTATGTCCCTCCTTGCTCCTAGTACCCACGTGGACATGCAGCGGTACCGGTGGCCAGGTTATGAGATGCAGCTTCTTGGGGGGCTGCAGAAACAACAAAACAATGCCCAATTCTGTGATACCCTGCTGCAAACTGAGGGTGAGCTGTGTATCATACTTTAACATTTTAAATTCACGGGTAATAAAAATATTAAACCGTTTTTTTCTTATTACTATTTGTAAAGGTATCTCAGTCCCAACCCACAGTTGCATCCTCGCCGCTCTCAGTCCCTACCTGTCTCAGAAGCTGTCAGCCTCTCCGTCTCCTCCATCAGGCCAGAAGCGTCAGCTCCAGCTCCAGGCTGTGAAATCCCAGACGCTGCTGAAGCTTGTTAGTCTTCTGTACACTGGGGAGCTGGAGGTAAAAGGAAGTGTAGAGCAGGACGATGTGCTGTCTGCAGCCCGCCAGTTTGGGATTAGACACCTTGTTAAAGGACAAGAAAATGGCCAGGGGGAGGGAGAACACCAGGAAAGCAGTTGTAGAGAGAAGGAAGAGGGCAAAGAAAGCCGAAAAATGCAGGATGTACAAGTTCAGGCTGAGATGGCTGGAAAAAGAGATCCAGATTCTCCAGTTGAAAGGAGAAGCTGTGAGTCCACAAGCACACAGACTGTTAAAGCTGACGAAAAGACACTGGGTGGTTCTTTTACTCACTCAGCCCAAACTAAACATCCCTCCCCAGTGCATGCATCCTCTGGACCGCTTGATAAACATTGTCGCTCCACTGCTTGCCCACATATTTCAAGTATGCACAGTGAAGCACAAAGTGATGGAGAGTCTACGTTAGACCGACCCGCTGACAGTGTAGCACATACCACGTCAACTTCAGCTTTGTCCAGCAACATGATGACCTTCCCCACGTCCCTTAATGATGACTCAAACTCCCTAACGCCTCAGGAAGACGGTGCCCACATGCAGTGCTCTAAATGTGGGGAGAGACTACAGG